>NC_053024.1:724705136-724819247 GCF_003073215.2 Triticum urartu | reverse complement strand
CAATACAATTCACCGCACAATACATATAAATTTTCTCTAGATCAAAATCAAGAAATCTATCAAGATTAAACTTTGGAATACCCTAGTTATACGTTTCATTTCCTCATACCCCAAAAGAAGAGTAAGCTCTTTATGATGCTCAAGGTAATCAAATTATCACAATTTTTGGATACGATTCGGTCATGAAAAAATTTGCATTGGAGATTTAAATGACCATGTTCATTGCAAAGATCACAAAGGGCACGGAAAATATTGAATTTTTCAGCACAATCATCAAGACTTTCTTGCAACAATTCAGTTTCTAAGTACTTATGCCTCTTGCAATATCTATCTTCCCTATTTGGTGTGTACTTACAAACCCAATGCACTCCACAAAAATTGACATATTTATAGGAGACATTTTCATCATAACTAGTGCAATCATCATTAGTATTATGGATATTCAAATAATTCATACTAAGAACATTGCAATCATGCTCATCATTCACATATTTAGTGCCAAACATTTTATAGATTTCTTCTTCTAGCACTTGAGCACAATTATCCTTTCCATCATACTTACGAAAGATATTAAAAAGGTGAAGTGTATGAGACAAACTCAATTCCATTTTTTAGTTTTCTTTTATAAACTAAACTAGTGATAAAACAAGAAACTAAAAGACTCGATTGCAAGATCTAAAGATATACCTTCAAGCACTCACCTCCCCGGCAACGGCGCCAGAAAAGAGCTTGATGTCTACTACACAACCTTCTTCTTGTAGACGTTGTTGGGCCTCCAAGTGCAGAGGTTTGTAGGACAGTAGCAAATTTCCCTCAAGTGGATGACCTAAGGTTTATCAATCCGTAGGAGGCGTAGGATGAAGATGGTCTCTCTCAAGCAACCCTGCAACCAAATAACAAAGAGTCTCTTATGTCCCCAACACACCCAATACAATGGTAAATTGTATAGGTGCACTAGTTCGGCAAAGAGATGGTGATACAAGTGGTATATGGATAGTAGATAAAGCTTTTGTAATCTGAAAATATAAAAACAGCAAGGTAACTAATGATAAAAGTGAGCGTAAACGGTATTGCAATGTGTTGAAACAAGGCCTAGGGTTCATACTTTCACTAGTGCAAGTCCTCTCAACAATAATAACATAATTGGATCACATAACTATCCCTCAACATGCAACAAAGAGTCACTCCAAAGTCACTAATAGCGGAGAACAAACGAAGAGATTATGGTAGGGTATGAAACCACCTCAAAGTTATTCTTTCCAATCAATCAGTTGGGCTATTCCTATAAGTGTCACAAACAGCCCTAGAGTTCATACTAGAATAACACCTTAAGACACAAATCAACCAAAACCCTAATGTCACCTAGATACTCCAATGTCACCTCAAGTATCCGTGGGTATGATTATACGATATGCATCACACAATCTCAGATTCATCTATTCAACCAACACATAGAACCTCAAAGAGTGCCCCAAAGTTTCTACCGGGGAATCATGACGAAAACGTGTGCCAACCCCTATGCATAGGTTCATGGGCGGAACCCGCAAGTTGATCACCAAAACATACATCAAGTGAATCACGTGGTATCCCATTGTCACCACAGATACGCATGGCAAGACATACATCAAGTATTCTCAAATCTTTAAAGACTCAATCCGATAAGATAACTTCAAAGGGGAAACTCAATTCATTACAAGAGAGTAGAGGGGGAAGAAAACATCATAAGATCCAACTATAATAGCAAAGCTCGTGATACATCAAGATCGTACCACCTCAAGAACACGAGAGAGAGATAGAGAGAGATCAAACACATAGCTACGGGTACATACCCTCAGCCCCGAGGGAGAACTACTCCCTCCTCATCATGGAGAGCACCGGGATGATGAAGATGGCCACCAGAGAGGGGTTGCCCCCTCCGGTAGGGTGCTGGAACGGGTCTAGATTGGCTTTCGGTGGCTACGGATGCTTCTGGTGGTGGAACTCCCGATCTATTGTGCTCCCCAAAGTTTTTAGGGTATATGGGTATATATGAGAGGAAGAAGTACGTTAGGGGAGCCACGAGGGGCCCACGAGGGTGGAGGGCACGCCCTAGGGGGTGGGTGCGCCCCCCTGCCTCATGGCTCCCTTGTTCCTTTCCTGACGTGCACTCCAAGTTTTTCCGGTAGCTTTCCTTCCAAAAATAACTTCTCCGGTTGGTTCCATTCCGTTTCGACTCCGTTTGATATTTCTTTTCTTCGAAACACTGAAATAGGCAAAAAAAACAGCAATTCTGGGCTGGGCCTCTGGTTAATAGGTTAGTCCCAAAAATAATATAAAAGTGGATAATAAAGCCCAATATTGTCCAGAACAATAGATAATATAGCATGGAGCAATCAAAAATTATAGATACGTTGGAGACGTATCAAGCATCCCCAAGCTTAATTCTTGCTCGTCCTCGGGTAGGTAAATGATAAAAACAGAATTTTTGATGCGGAGTGCTACTTGGCATAATTTCAATGTAATTCTTCTTAATTGTGGCATGAATATTCAGATCCATAAGATTCAAGATAAAAGTCCATATTGACATAAAAATAATAATACTTCAAGCATACTAACAAAGCAATCATGTCTTCTTAAAATAACATGGCCAATGAAAGCTATCCCTACAAAATCATATAGTCTGGCTATGCTCCATCTTCACCACACAAGATATTTAAATCATGCACAACCCCGATGACAAGCCAAGCAATTGTTTCATACTTTTAATGTTCTCAAACTTTTTCAATCTTCACGCAATACATGAGCGTGAGCCATGGACATAGCACTATAGGTGGAATAGAATGGTGGTTGAGGAGAAGACAAAAAGGAGAAGATAGTCTCACATCAACTAGGCGTATCAACGGGCTATGGAAATGCCCATCAATAGATATCAATGTGAGTGAGTAGGGATTGCCATGCAACGGATGCACTAGAGCTATAAGTGTATAAAAGCTCAACAAAAGAAACTAGTGGGTGTGCATCCAACTCGCTTGCTCACGAAGACCTAGGGCATTTTGAGGAAGCCCATCATTGGAATATACAAGCCAAGTTCTATAATGAAAGATTCCCACTGGTATATGAAAGTGACAACATAGGAGACTCTCTATCATGAAGATCATGGTGCTACTTTGAAGCACAAGTGTGGTAAAAGGATAGTAGCATTGCCCCTTCTCTCTTCTTCTCTCATTTTCATTTTTTTATTATTATTTTTATTTGGGCCTTTTCTCTTTTTTTATGGCCTCTTTTTTTTCTCTTTTTTTCGTCCGGAGTCTCATCCTGACTTATGGGGGAATCATAGTCTCCATCATCCTTTCCTCACTGGGACAATGCTCTAATAATGATGATCATCACACTTTTATTTACTTACAACTCATGAATTACAACTCGATTCTCAGAACAAAATATGACTCTATATGAATGCCTCCGGTGGTGTACCGGGATGTGCAATGACTCAAGAGTGACATGTATGGAAGAATTATGAACGGTGGCTTTGCCACAAATACGATGTCAACTACATGATCATGCAAAGCAATATGACAATGATGAAGGGTGTCATAATAATGGAACGGTGGAAAGTTGCATGGCAATATATCTCGGAATGGCTATGGAAGTGCCATAGTAGGTAGGTATGGTGGCTGTTTTGAGGAAGGTATATGGTGGGTTTATGGTACCGGCGAAAGTTGCACAGTACTGGAGAGGCTAGCAATGGTGGAAGGGTGAGAGTACGTATAATCCATGGACTCAACATTAGTCATAAAGAACTCACATACTTATTGCAAAAATCTATTAGTTATCGAAACAAAGTACTACGCGCATGCTCCTAGGGGGATAGATTGGTAGGAAAAGACCATCGCTCGTCCCTGACCGCCACTCATAAGGAGGACAATCAATAAATAAATCATGCACTGACTTCATCACATAACGGTTCACCATACGTGCATGCTACGGGAATCACAAACTTCAACACAAGTATTTCTCAAATTCACAACTACTCAACTAGCATGACTCTAATATCACCATCTCCATATCTCAAAACAATCATCAAGCATCAAACTTCTCTTACTATTCAATACTCTATATGAAAGTTTTTACTATTCTTGGATGCCTAGCATATTAGGATTATTTAAGCAAATTACCATGCTATTTAAAACTCTCGAAATGATATAAGTGAAGCATGAGAGTTCATCTATTTCTATAATACCACCACCGTGCTCTAAAAAGATATAAGTGAAGCACTAGAGCAACCGACAAACTACACTGAAAGATATAAGTGAAGATCAATGAGTAGTCAAATAATTATGCAACTATGTGAAGACACTCTAACATTTAAGATTTTCAGCTCTTGGTATTTTATTCAAACAGAAAGCAAAACATAATGAAATAAAATGATGCTCCAAGCAAAACACATATCATGTGGCGAATAAAAATATAGCTCCAAGTAAAGTTACCGATGAATGAAGACGAAAGAGGGGATGCCTTCCAGGGCATCCCCAAGCTTAGGCTTTTGGTTGTCCTTGAATATTACCTTAGGGTGCCTTGGGCATCCCCAATCTTAGGCTCTTCCCACTCCTTATTCCATATTCCATCGAATCTTTACCCAAAACTTGAAAACTTCACAACACAAAACTTAACAGAGAACTCGTAAGCTCCGTTAGTATAAGAAAGTAAATCACCACTTCAATGTACTGTAATTAAATTATTATTTATTTATATTGGTGTTAAACCTACTGTATTCCAACTTCTCTATGGTTTATAAACTATTTTACTAGCCATAGATTCATCAAAATAAGTAAACAACACATGAAAAACAGAATCTGTCAAAAACAGAACAGTTTGTAGTAATCTGAATCAAACGTATACTTCTGGAACTCATAAAATTCTCAAATAAATTGATGGACCTGGGGAATTTATCTATTAATCATATACAAAAAAATTAACTAAATAGCACTCTCCAAATAAAAATGGCAGCAATTCTCGTGAGCGCTAAAGTTTCTGTTTTTTACAGCATGATCAACAAGACTTCCCCCAAGTCTTCCCAAAGGTTCTACTTGGCACAAACACTAATTAAAAGCATAAAACCACATCTAAACAGAGGCTAGTTGAATTATTTATTACTAAACAGGAACAAAAAGCAAGGAACAAGAATAAAATTGGGTTGCCTCCCAACAAGCGCTATCGTTTAACGCCCCTAGCTAGGCATTAAAAGCGAAGATAGATCTAGGTATTGCTATCTTTGGTAGGCAATCTATAAGTGGCTCTCATAATAGATTCATATGGCAATTTAATTTAATTTCTAGGGAAATGTTCCATGCCTTTCCTTAATGGAAATTGGAATCTAATATTCCCTTCCTTCATATCAATAATTGCACCAATCGTTCTAAGGAAAGCTCTACCAAGAATATTAGGACATGAAGGATTTCAATCTATATCAAGAACAATGAAATCTACGGGTACATAGTTACTATTTGCAACTATAAGAACATCATTAATCTTTCCCATAGGTTTCTTAATAGTGGAATCCGCAAGGTGCAATTTTAAAGAACAATCATCAAATTCATGGAAACCTAGCAAATCACACAAAGTTTTTGGGATCGTGGAGACACTAGCACCCAAATCACACAAATCATAGCATTCATGATATTTAATTTTTATTTTAATAGTAGGTTCCCACTCATCATAAAGTTTTGTAGGGATAGAAACTTCCAACTCAAGTTTTTCTTCATAAGATTGCATCAAAGCATCAACGATATGTTTAGTAAAAGCTTTATTTTGACTATAAGCATGAGGAGAATTTAGCACAGATTGCAACAAGGAAATACAATCTATCAAAGAGAAATTATCATAATTAAATTCCTTGAAATCCAAGATACTGGGTTCATTGATATTTAAAGTTTTAACCTCTCCAATCTCACTTTTAGCAATTTTTGCATCAAGATCTAAAAAGTCCGAATCATTGGGACGCCTTCTAACTAAAGTTGACTCATCTCCAGTGCCATCGTTATCAAGATTCATATTGCAAAACAAAGATTTAATAGGGTACACACAATCACTTTTAGATCTTCATCCTTATTATCATGGAAACTAGAAGAACATGCTTTTACAAAGCAATCTTTCTTAGCACGCATCCTAGCGGTTCTTTCTTTGCACTCATCAATGGAAATTCTCATGGCTTTGAGAGACTCATTGATATCATGCTTAGGTGGAATAGATCTAAGATTCAAAGAATCAACATCAAGAGAAATTCTATCCATGTTCTGAGCCAACTCATCAATCTAAAGCAATTTTTCTTCAATCAAAGCATTGAAACACTTTTGCGAACTAATAAATTCTTTAATATTAGATTCAAAATCAGAAGGCATCTTATTATAATTTCCATAAGAAATGTTGTAGGAGTTTCCATAATTATTAGAGGAATTACTAGGAAATGGCATAGGATTAAAATTACATCTATATGCGTCATTACCAAAATTGTTCCTACCAACAAAATTCACATCCATAGATTCATTATTATTCTCAATCAAAGTAGACAAAGGCATATCATTAGGGTCAGTAGGAGCACTCTTATTAGCAAACAATTTCATAAAAGTTCATCCATCTTTCCACTCAAAACATTAATCTCTTCAATTGCATGCACTTTTTTACTAGTAGATCTTTCAGGTGCCATTGAGAATAATTAACCATAATATTATCTAGGAGTTTGGTAGCTTCTCCTAAAGTGATTTCCATAAAAGTGCCTCCCGCGGCCGAATCTAAAAGATTTCTAGAAGCAAAATTCAATCCGGCATAATTTTTGTATAATCATCCAAATTCAAACCATGTGTAGGGCAATTACGTATCATTAATTTCATCCTCTCCCAAGATTGTGCAACACGTTCATGATCAAGTTGCTTAAAATTCATAATATCGTTTCTAAGAGAGATGATCTTAGCGGGAGGAAAATACTTAGAGATAAAAGCATCTTTGCACTTATTCCATGAATCAATACTATTTTTAGGCAAAGACGAAAACCAAGCTTTAGCACGATCTCTAAGCGAAAATGGAAATAGCTTACGTTTAACAATATCATTATCCACATCTTTCTTCTTTTGCATATCACACAAATCAACAAAGTTGTTTAGATGGGTAGCGGCATCTTCACTAGGAAGGCCAGAAAACGGATCTTTCATGACAAGATTCAGCAAAAGCAGTATTAATTTCACAAGATTCAGCATCGGTAAGAGGAGCAATTGGAGTGCTAATAAAATCATTATTGTTGGTATTGGCAAAGTCACACAATTTAGTATTATCTTGAGCCATTGTGACAAGCAAGCAATCCAACACACAAGCAAACAAGAAACGGGCAAAAGAGGCAAATTGAAAATAAGAAGAGGAACGGAAAGAGAGGGCGAATAAAATGGCAAGGGTGAAGTGGGGGAGAGGAAAATGAGAGGAAAATGGCAAAGAATTTAATGCGGAGGATAAGAGTTGTGATGGGTACTTGGTATGTCTTGACTTGGCGTAGATCTCCCCGGCAACGGCGCCAGAAATCCTTCTTGCTACCTCTTGAGCACTGCGTTGGTTTTCCCTTGAAGAGAAAAGGGTGATGTAGTAAAGCAGCGTAAGTATTTCCCTCAGTTTTTGAGAACCAAGGTATTAATCCAGTAGGAGACCACGCGCGAGTCACCTCGTACCTACACAAACAAATAAGAACCTTGCAACCAACGCGATAAAGGGGTTGTCAATCCCTTCACGTCCACTTGCAAGAGTGAGATCTGATAGAGATAATAATAATGAGATAAATATTTTTGGTATGTTTATGATATAGATTGATTGTAAAGATTGCAAAATAAAGTAGATGGAAACTTATATGATGGAAAATAGACCCGGGGGCCATAGGTTTCACTAGTGGGTTCTCTCAAGATAGCATAAGTATTACGGTGGGTGATAATTACTGTCGAGCAATTGATAGAAAAGCGAATAATTATGAGAATATCTAGGCATGATCATGTATATAGGCATCATGTCCGTGACAAGTAGACCAAAATGATTCTACATCTACTACTATTACTCCACACATCGACCGCTATCTAGCATGCATCTAGAGTATTAAGTTCATAAGAACAGAGTAACGCCTTAAGCATGATGACATGATGAAGAGGGATAAACTCATGCAATATGATGTAAACCATATCTTGTTATCCTCGGTGGCAACAATACAATACGTGCCGTTTCCCTTTCTGTCACTGGGATCGAGCACCGCCAGATTGAACCCAAAGCTAAGCACTTCTCCCATTGCAAGAAAGATCAATCTAGTAGGCCAAACCAAACTGATAATTCGAAGAGACTTGCAAAGATAAACCAATCATACATAAAAGAATTCAGAGAAGATTCAAATATTATTCATAGATAAACTTGATCATAAACCCACAATTCATCGGATCTCGACAAACACACCGCAAAAGAAGATTACATCGAATAGATCTCCAAGAGAATCGAGGAGAACTTTGTATTGAGATCCAAAGAGAGAGAAGAAGCCATCTAGCTACTAGCTATGGACCCGAAGGTCTGAAGTAAACTACTCACACATCATCGGAGGCCATGGAGTTGATGTAGAGGCCCTCCGTGATCAATGCCCCCTCCGGCGGAGCTCCGGAAAAGGCCCCAAGATGGGATCTCTTGGGTACAGAAGGTGGCGAGTGGAAATAGGGTTTCGTGGTGCTCCTGGATGTTTGCGGGGTATATGATATATATAGGAGGAAGAAGTAGGTCGGTGGAGCAACGAGGGGCCCACGAGGGTGGAGGGCGCGCAGGGGTAGGCGCGCCCCCTGCCTCGTGGCCTCCTTGATTGTTTCTTGACGCACACTCCAAGTCTCCTGGGTCACGTTTGTTCCAAAAATAATGCTCCCGAAGGTTTCATTCCGTTTGGACTCTGTTTGATATTCCTTTTCGGCGAAACTCTAAAATAGGAAAAAAACAGCAATTTGGGTCGGGCCTCCGGTTAATAGGTTAGTTCCAAAAAATATAATAAAAGTGTAAAAATAAGCCCATGAACATCCAAAATAGATAATATAATAGCATGGAGCAATCAAAAATTATAGATATGTTGGAGACGTATCATCCAGCATCATCAATTGGTGCCTCCTTAGCACCCGAGTTGTCATCACCCTCATGCATGTCCACATCAGTCCCATTGATAGCCTCAACGAACAGATCAGCATCCTCAAACTCAATATCGAGGTTATAAATATGGCCTCTATATGTCCACTTCACCACATCAGGCACGAACTCAATATCCAGAACACTTACCAAAAGTCGGGCCACCCCGTGAGCTTGGGTAAAAGCCATATCCACTCTCTCAGTTTTCCCAACCATAATGCCCAAGCTAGCCACAACCCTAGCATCCTGCATCGGCTTCGAGGGAGCCCCAGAAAAACGTAACCATACCTGACTTAGAGGCTTGCCCTGAGGCTCGACCCTCTTCCACTCTTGGAACTCCGAGATACATTCTATGCCAGGAACTCTGCACAACCCAAAACTCAGAAGCCTCTGCAAATCCTCAACCGAAGGAAAATCAACCTTAAAGGTGTTGGCCTCGAGACTAACGAGCTCCCATTGGAAGTCGTCTGGAGCTAATTCCTTAAGCCTCTGCACGATCTGATTCTCAGAAACATCTCCTTTGATAACTTTCACCACGCCAGTGGTCACACTTTGGGTCTCCTCTGGAATCTCCCTTGCACTAGGAGTCTCAAAAAACATCAGCTCAGCACGGTACACTCCATAAATAGTAAGAGTCGGCATATGATCACGCAAGATCGGGCACTCCCCCGTATCATGTGCCGGCTTGCCACAAGTATCACAAAGTTCCGCCACGCATTCAACAATAAAGTGGCCCTTCTCTCCACAACGATAGCAAAGCATTTTTTCCTTCTTGCGCGCCCACTTAGACGCTCTATCTAAGTCAGCCATGTCTGCTGCCTCGACCGAGGCCAACACAGCGGTTGCAGTCCCAGGTACCTCCGCATTGGCAAGCGCCGTCACCACATCCATGGCCTGGCCGGATAGCTCCGGCGTCTCGGTGGCCCCGGCGGTGGTCGTCTGCTCGACCACTACAGGCGGAGGAGGGTGCCGGTGACGGAACCGACCCCCTCTCCCCCCCCCCCCCCGTCCCCCACGGTGACCACAATATCCACCCCGCTGCCAATAGTCAGGGCCGGACGCCCCCTCAACGAAACCACCCGGAGGACCAAGAAAGGGTCTCCCAGCTGTACCATCACTCTGCCAACCATAACCACGGCCAACACCCGTCGAGGACGAACCACGGTGTTGGCCATCACCATACGCATCGTATCTATCGTCCCCGCACTGTCCCCGGGACGGTCCGGAAGCACCTCCAACACCCACGTTCTGCGCCGGTCCAGGCCGTTTTTGCGGTGGCCTCGCAACTAATGAAGCCGGGGCGCACCCGGATGATGACCGGCTTGAACGACCTAATCCGAATGTACCCTGCGACCAAGCGCACCGCCCTGCCCCGCTCAGCAGCCACAACCGGATACGCCTTCGTCGATGGACCAGGACTCCCGCCCCGACCTGATCTGCACCAGCCGGCCAGAAGTGGCGACGCCGTTGACCACACCTCGCACGCAACCGTCTGCGCCACCCCGCTGGCCACCATGGGTCTAGGGCCAGCCAGCACCAGTGCCCCACACCCAGCATCCGTCACCGGTCGGGGTAGAGGGCTTCTTCCCCGGTGGCGCACCAGCCCCTCGGCCGGACATGCCCACGAGGGAAGGTATTCGCCGCACGGCCAAGACCACAGGAACGGAAGCCCGGCTTCCCTCATCGAACAACCCTAGCGTTCAGCGAGGATGAAGGCGCAGCCGGATCGCTTGATATGCCTATGTCTGCATGATTGATATTGGAGGATACCGGACTAGCCTGGGCCTCCTACCCGGCAGTCCCCGGCCCAGCCAAATCTGGATGTGTATCAGACAAAACCGGCCCACTACGGCCCAGGATCTGATTCAAAAGCTCCTGACGAGCCGCCGCCATCTGGATCGCCGGGTTCGCCGGCATGGCTGCCGCGGACACCCCCGGTGCTGATCGAGGCACTGCCCGGCGCGCATTTTTCCTTCTCGTAATAGTAGTCCACGAATCCGGACGAATCAAATCGAAAAGCGTTAAGTTTGGGAGACTTACCTTAGGCAGGGGGCATGTCCATGGCCTGATCGCCATCGCCGCCGTTCTCCGATAAACTATGCGACGGATCATCTCCTTCTTCTCTCTCACCTGAAGTCCAATTCTAGCCGGATCGTCGAGTGGCAAAACTTTGTCAACCGTCGTTGCCACCTCATCTTCGTCGTAGCCGGAGTGGAAGAACTCATAAATGAGATCCGACGGGGTCGGCGACTTTCGGGAGGCCGCCAGGACATCCCCATCTCCGTCCGCCTCATCCTCATTGGAGTCTGCCAGTGCCTAAAACCGTCCGCCTACTCGAGGCCAATCCCCGGCCGATGATGGCGGCACGGCCGTAGTCGCCCCTTGGGTCGCCCCCGCACCCACCCTCATGTAGTACGCACCCAACCTCATGTTGTACGCCCAATCGTAAATTTATAGTAGCGACTTTTCCATTAAAAAGTGATGGTGGCGAATAATAGTGTAAGCAGTATCTCTTGACACCATATTCATATGTTAGTTTTGTGATATTTGTCTGAACAAATTATAGTTAGTTATGTTGATTATATTTTATGTTACCTTTTTGTGAGCATATAAATTTATCAAAATTATGAAACTAACATGTTCAATAAGGATGAATCAATTCATCTGCTCCGTTGTCCACCTCCTGTAGAACATAGTTATACACAAAGGAAGCACATACGCAAATGCACGGTACATCATAACTTTTGAGTTGAAATTTGATTTGCAGTCTTTGCTCTTTCTTGTAGACACCATAAGATGAACTTTAGTTCTTCCAATTCATAATCTGCTTCCGCCTGTGCGTGCCCACCGTCTAAATTTATCTGCTTGCCGTCGGTCATGCATGTGCTGCTCTCGGCTCGATCGCTGCTTTTTTTTTCTTTTCAAAAACCCACAATCGCTATTCTTTTAACCTAACCCACGATCGCAGTCTACCTACGATCTGGGCCAGCGCCACTTCTTAATCTCCATCCATGTGATGGACTAAAGGCCCAAGGCCCATCTCAGTGGAGAATAACGATTGAGTTGCTTTCTTCTTGCGGGAGACGAGTCGCAGACCTTCCCAATAGCTCTAACGGCGGCTCCTCTACACATTAGATTTTATTTAGATCGATATTGGTGAACTATGAATATAAGATCTGGGGGCCCCTATTTTTTGGGGGCCCTGTGCGGTCGCACTTCTCGCACATGCTTATGGACGGCCCTGGACAAAACCACAACCATGTCTGCACATTGTGTCTATCGTCTACTTCAATTCAAATCACCACCTCAATTGATGACTGCGCCCGGCATGCTGCAGCTTGCGATTTTGCAAGGGCCAGGCAGCAGGCACTGTGACTGCCATGGGCCAGCGAAGCTGTGTTGCGGCTAACTCCGTTTTTTGCTAGAATAGAAGAAAGCGAGGGCTGCGACCGGCTCACAGCGGAGCTGCAACCAGCAGCACCAATTGTTGTGATCGCCGTCATTTTTTGCTGGAACCAAAGACTTTGGGAGTTGCGGCCCGGGTGCATCGAGAAGCTGCAACCGACAACGGCAAATGTTGCGACCAGTGGCTAAGAAAGCTACAACCGCTGACTAAAATCGCTTCAACCCAGAGATAGTGAAGCTGGGAGCTGGCAATGCACAACCTTAAAAGCTGCAACCGGCGGTAGAGAAAGGTACAACCGTCGATGGAAAAAGTTAACCTAGTGACATCGGTTTTTTCCTGGGATTGGCAACGGCTTTGTAGAGAGACAATAGGATGCAACACGCGTATATTCACAGGCATCTAGTGCCAATATAGATGTATAGGGTGATCATCACGTCCATGAAAGAAGAAAGGGTTTAAGTCGTATGCACCTTTGGCAGGGACGTGTGCGTGTTAATATAGAGGAAAGATTGTAGGATCGGCAGGTTGTTTCTAGTCTTGACCTCTACTCCAAGCTATACAAGAGAGATCAACTAGCCTAACAACATGCCCGGTATATACAACTATACGCACGCAACACACCCATCGTGACAAGTGTCACGTTACATACAAGCCTATTCTTTAACATCCTCCCTCAATCTCAACATGTCAAGGTTTAGATTGTTCTTGAAGGCTTGTACTTGTCGAACTTGAAGTGATTTAGTGAAACCATCAGCAACTTGATCTCCGGTTGGAATAAACTTTATCTTCAACAATTTTTGTGCAACTCTTTCGCGAACAAAGTGAAAATCAATCTTTATGTGTTTTGTCCTTGCATGAAACACAGGGTTCACAGACAAATATGTTGCACCAAGGTTATCATAGCACAAACATGACACATGTGATCTATGAATACCGAACTCATCAAGTAACGTTTCAATCCACATTACCTCAGCCGTTGCATTTGCCAAAGACTTGTATTCTGCTTTAGTACTGGAGCGTGAGATAGTTCCCTGTTTATTTGCATTCCATGATATGAGATTAGAACCAAGAAAAACAGCAAAACCTCTCGTGGATTTTCTATCATCTGGACATCCAGCCCAGTCTGCATCAGAGAAGGCACTTACTGCAGTTGATGAATACTTACATAATTTGAGGCCGATTCCAGTGCTTCCTTGTATGTATCTCAAGATCCTTTTTACAGTTGTCCAGTGCAAAGAAATGGGTGAATGCAAAAACTGACAAACATATTAAGAGATAATGAAATATCAGGCCTTGACAGTGTTAGATACTGAAGTGCTCCAACTATGCTTCGGTACCTAGTTCCCTCTTCTGGACTTAATAATTTCCCTTCATGCAAAGACAACTTTTCAGTGGTGGACATAGGTGTATTGGAAGGTTTACAATCCTTCATTCCAACACGCCTTAATATATCTAAAACATATTTTTCTTGAGTGAGCAAAATATCATCTCGCACCTTTTTTACCTCAGTGCCTAGAAAATAGTGCAACTCTCCCAAGTCCTTAAGTGTAAATTCACTTTTCAAGTTTCTTGACAAGGCTGAAGTGGCTTCTTGTGAGGAGCTAGCAACAATTATGTCATCAACATAAACATTGTCACCTTTTCTCTTCTGAAGAAGAACAAAGAATTGTCTCCTTTGATGGCCGAAAGCCAAGTTGTTGCAGTTTTGAGTTCAGCCTAGAGTACCACGGTCTTGGTGCTTGTTTCAAACCATACAAAGCCTTGTCCAACGTGCATACATGGTGTGTCTTAGAGCTGTGCTCAAAACCTAGTGGTTGTCGCATGTAGACCTCTTCGCGCGCGGGCGCGGCTTGGCAGCGAGCAGAGCTGGGCGGAGCCGAGGAGCGGCCCCGGTGCGGCGCGGGGAAGGGGTCGTGGCGAGCGCGACAGGGGGGCCCGACACCTTGGGCGTTGCTGGCGAGGCAGCAAGGCGATGCGCGGCAGGGAGGGCGCGAGGAGCAGGCGCCGGACGCAGCCGCGGGGGCGACGACCACGGCGCGAGCGGGCAGGGGTGGTCGCGGTGGCGCAGAGCGGGCAGGGGTGGTCGCGGGCGTGCGGTTGGAGGCGGGCTGTGGCGAACGCGCGCGGCGCAATTGGGTGCCGGTGCTGGCAGACGAGGCGCGATGCGTGCTAGGTCGAGGGAGCGAGCCGGGCGCGGCCCTGGGTAGTAGTAGGCATAGGCGAGCGGGGCATGTGCGGGACGGGGGCCAGAGTGGCGCGGTGCGCGCGCGCCCGCGAGCGATGTGCGGTGAGGGAGCGAGAGGAGGCCTGGGGCCTCACCGCGGTCCTGTAGGGAAAAAGGCAGCAGGGCATGGGGAGGTTGACGGGGACGACGCGGCGTTGAGGATGCAGGCCGGCGGAGGAGTCCGGTGAGGCGGCGCGGTCTCCAGGCGTGGGGGCGGCGACGGCGAAGGGCACGGCGTCGGGGGGCCGTTCCCTCGATCCGATCTGGATCGGGGAGGAGGGGGGAAGCGAGTGGGGGGGGGGAGTGGGGAGTGGGCGGTTAGGGTTACTGGGGGAGTGGGGATAAGGGAGTGTGTGGGGGCCGGCCGGCTGGGCCTGGTGGGTTGGCCCAGTTGGGCCTCTGCCCAGGGGGGTCTTCTCTTTTTTTGTTTTATGTTTGTTTTTTTTCTTTTCTTTACTTTGCTTTTCTGTTTTATTTCATTTTAATATATTTAGACATCTTCTAAAAGGGGGTGTGTTGCACAATAATTACCTAGGCATTTAACTGCACACTCCAAACATTTTAGTTTAATATTTTGAAAAGTTTTATCGTTTATCTTGAATTTGAATTTTGAATTCGAACGGGGTTGAATCATCGCGAGATTAACAACGGTAATCGTGGTGATGTGGCATTGTTAGCAGAGATTACTGTAGCTTAAATATCCGGGCATCACAGAAACGTTCTTGCTAGAAACCTATAGCAGCCACGTAAAACTTGCAACAACAATTAGAGGACGTCTAACTTGTTTTTGCAGCATGTGCCTTGTGATGCGATATGGCCTAAAGGATGTGATGTATGAGATTGATCATGTTCTTGTAATAGGAATCACGACTTGCATGTCGATGAGTATGACAACCGGCAGGAGCCATAGGAGTTGTCTTAATTTATTTATGACCTGCGTGTCAACATAAACGTCATGTAATTACTTTACTTTATTGCTAAAGCGTTAGCCATAGTAGTAGAAGTAATAGATGATGAGACAACTTCAAGAAGACACGATGATGGAGATCATGATGATGGAGATCATGGTGTCATGCCGGTGACAACGATGATCATGGAGCCCCGAAGATGGAGATCAAAAGGAGCAAATGATATTGGCCATATCATGTCACTATTTGATTGCATGTGATGTTTATCATGTTTTACATCTTATTTGCTTAGAACTACGGTAGCTTAAATAAGATGATCCCTCGTGATAATTTCAAGAAAGTGTTCCCCCTAACTGTGCACCGTTGCGAAGGTTCATTGTTTCGAAGCACCACGTGATGATCGGGTGTGATAGATTCTAACGTTCGAATACAATGGGTGTAAGCCAGATTTACACACGCAATACATTTAGGTTGACTTGACGAGCCTAGCATGTACAGACATGGCCTCGGAACACGGAAGACCGAAAGGTCGAGCATGAGTCGTATAGAAGATACGATCAACATGAAGATGTTCACCGATGTTGACTAGTCCGTCTCACGTGATGATCGGACACGGCCTAGTTGACTCGGATCATGTTTCACTTAGATGACTAGAGGGATGTCTATCTGAGTGGGAGTTCATTGAATAATTTGATTAGATGAACTTAATTATCATGAACTTAGTCTAAAATCTTTACACCATGTCTTGTAGATCAAATGGCCCACGCTAATGTTGCCCTCAACTTCAACGCGTTCCTAGAGAAAACCAAGCTGAAAGATGATGGCAACAACTATACGGACTGGGTCCGGAACCTGAGGATCATCCTCATAGCTGCCAAGAAAGATTATGTCCTAGAAGCACCGCTAGGTGACGCACCCATCCCAGAGAACTAAGATGTTATGAACGCTTGGCAGTCACGTGCTGATGATTACTCCCTCGTTCAGTGTGGAATGTTTACAGCTTAGAACCGGGGCTCCAAAAGCGTTTTGAGCGACACGGAGCATATGAGATGTTCGAAGAGCTGAAAATGGTTTTCCAAGCTCATGCCCGGGTTGAGAGATATGAAGTCTCCGACAAGTTCTTGAGTTGTAAGATGGAGGAAAATAGTTCTGTCAGTGAGCACATACTCAAAATGCCTGGGTTGCATAACCGCTTGACTCAGCTGGGAGTTAACCTCCCGGATGACGCGGTCATTGACAGAATCCTTCAATCGCTTCCACCGAGCTACAAGAGCTTTGTGATGAACTTCAATATGCAGGGGATGGGAAAGACCATTCCCGAAGTATATTCAATGCTGAAATCAGCGGAGGTGGAAATCAAAAAGGAACATCAAGTGTTGATGGTGAATAAAACCACTAAGTTCAAGAAAGGCAAGGGTAAAAAGAACTTCAAGAAGGACGGCAAGGGGGTTGCCGCGCCCGGTAAGCTAGCTGCCGGGAAGAAGTCAAAGAATGGACCCAAGCCTGAGACTGAGTGCTTTTATTGCAAGGGAAGTGGTCACTGGAAGCGAAACTGCCCCAAATACTTAGCGGACAAGAAGGCCGACAACACTAAAGGTATATGGGATATACATGTAATTGATGTGTACCTTACTAGTACTCGTAGTAGTTCCTGGGTATTTGATGCCGGTGCGGTTGCTCACATTTGTAACTCAAAGCAGGAGCTACGGAATAAGCGGAGACTGGCGAAGGACGAGGTGACGATGCGCGTCGGGAATGGTTCCAAGGTCGATGTGATCGCCGTCGGCACGCTACCTCTACATTTACCTACGGGATTAGTTTTAAACCTCAATAATTGTTATTTAGTGCCAGCTTTGAGCATGAACATTGTATCAGGATCTCGTTTAATTCGAGATGGCTACTCATTTAAATCCGAGAATAATGGTTGTTCTATTTATATGAGAGATATGTTTTATGGTCATGCTCCGCCGGTGAATGGTTTATTCTTAATGAATCTCGAGCGTAATGTTACACATATTCATAGTGTTAATACCAAAAGATGTAAGGTTGATAATGATAGTCCCACATACTTGTGGCACTGCCGCCTTGGTCACATAGGTGTCAAACGCATGAAGAAGCTCCATGCAGATGGACTTTTGGAGTCTCTTGATTACGAATCATTTGACACATGCGAACCATGCCTCATGGGTAAAATGACCAAGACTCCGTTCTCAGGAACAATGGAGCGAGCAACCAACTTATTGGAAATCATACATACTGATGTGTGCGGTCCAATGAGTGTTGAGGCTCGCGGTGGCTATCGTTATGTTCTCACCCTCACTGATGACTTGAGTAGATATGGGTATGTCTACTTAATGAAACACAAGTCTGAGACCTTTGAAAAGTTCAAGGAATTTCAGAGTGAGGTTGAGAATCAACGTGACAGAAAAATCAAGTTCTTGCGATCAGATCGTGGGGGGAGAATACTTGAGTCACGAATTTGGCACACACTTAAGGAAATGTGGAATAGTTTCACAACTCATGTCGCCTAGAACACCTCAGCGTAATGGTGTGTCCGAACGTCGTAATCGCACTCTATTGGATATGGTGCAATCTATGATGTCTCTTACCGATGTACCGCTGTCATTTTGGGGCTATGCTTTAGAGACTGCCTCATTCACTTTAAATAGGGCTCCGTTGAAATCCGTTGAGATGACACCGTATGAATTATGGTTTGGCAAGAAACCTAAGCTATCGTTTCTAAAAGTTTGGGGATGCGATGCTTATGTCAAGAAACTTCAACCTGAAAAGCTCGAACCCAAATCGGAAAAGTGCGTCTTCATAGGATACCCTAAAGAAACTATTGGGTATACCTTCTACCTCAGATCCGAAGGCAAGATCTTTGTTGCCAAGAATGGATCCTTTCTAGAGAAAGAGTTTCTCTCGAAAGAAGTAAGTGGGAGGAAAGTAGAACTTGATGAAGTATTGCCTCTTGAACCGGAGAGTGGCGTAGCTCAGGAAATTGTTCCTGAGGTGCCTGCACCGACTAGAGAGGAAGTTAATGATGATGATCATGAAACTTCAGATCAAGTTGCTACTGAACTTCGTAGGTCCACAAGGACACGTTCCGCACCAGAATGGTACGGCAATCCTGTCTTGGAAATCATGTTGTTAGACAATGGTGAACCTTCGAACTATGAAGAAGCGATGGCGGGCTCAGATTCCGACAAATGGCTGTTATCCATGAAATCCGAGATAGGATCCATGTATGAAAACGAAGTATGGACTTTGACTGACTTGCCTGATGATCGGCGAGCCATAGAAAATAAATGGATCTTTAAGAAGAAGACATACGCGGATGGTAATGTAACCATCTATAAAGCTCGTCTTGTCGCTAAGGGTTATCGACAAGTTCAAGGGGTTGACTACGATGAGACTTTCTCACCCGTAGCGAAGCTGAAGTCCGTCTGAATCATGTTAGCAATTGCCGCATTCTATGATTATGAGATATGGCAAATGGACGTCAAAACGACATTCCTTAATGGTTTCCTTAAGGAAGAATTGTATATGATGAAGCCGGAAGGTTTTGTCGATCCTAAGAATGCTGACAAGGTGTGCAAGCTCCAATGCTCGGAGTTGGAACATTCATTTTGATGAGATGATCAAAGCGTTTGGATTTACGCAGACTTATGGAGAAGCCTGCATTTACAAGAAAGTGAGTGGGAGCTCTGTAGCATTTCTCATATTGTATGTGGCTGACATATTGTTGATGGGAAATGATATAGAATTCTTGGAAAGCATAAAGGACTACTTGAACAAGTGTTTTTCAATGAAGGATCTTGGTGAAGCTGCTTACATATTAGGCAACAAGATCTATAGAGATAGATCGACACGCCTCATTGGTCTTTCACAGAGTACGTACCTTGACAAGATATTGAAGAAGTTCAATATGGATCATTCAAAGAAGGGGTTCTTGCCTGTATTGCAAGGGACGAGATTGAGCACGGCTCAATGCCCAACCACGGCAGAAGATAGAGAAAAGATGAGTGTCGTCCCCTATGCCTCGGCCATAGGGTCTATCATGTATGCTATGCTATGTACCAGACCTGATGTAAACCTTGCCGTAAGTTTGGTAGGAAGGTACCAAAGTAATCCCGGCATGGAACACTGGACAGCGGTCAAGAATATCCTGAAGTACCTGAAGAGGACTAAGGATATGTTTCTCGTTTATGGAGGTGATGAAGAGCTCGTCGTAAAGGGTTACGTCGATGCTAGCTTCGACACAGATCTGGATGACTCTAAGTCACAAACCGGATACGTGTATATTTTGAATGGTGGGGCAGTAAGCTGGTGCAGTTGCAAGAAAAGCGTTGTGGCGGGATCTACATGTGAAGTGGAGTACATGGAAGCCTCGGAGGCAGCACAAGAAGCAATATGGGTGAAGGAGTTCATTACCGACCTAGGAGTCATACCAAATGCGTCGGGCCCGATGACTCTCTTCTGTGACAACACTGGAGCTATTGCCCTTGCCAAGGAGCCCAGGTTTCACAGGAAGACCAGGCATATCAAGCGTTGCTTCAACTCCATTCGTGAAAGTGTTCAAAATGGAGACATAGATATTTGTAAAATGCATACGGACCTGAATGTGGCAGATCCATGGACTAAACGTCTCCCTAGAGCAAAACATGATCAACACCAGAACTGCATGGGTGTTAGATTCATCACAATGTAACTACATTATTGACTCTAGTGCAAGTGGGAGACTGTTGGAAATATGCCCTAGAGGCAATAATAAAATGGTTATTATTATATTTCCTTGTTCATGATAATTGTCTATTGTTCATGGCATAATTGTGTTATCTGGAAATCGTAATACATGTGTGAATACATAGACCACAACACGTCCCTAGTGAGCCTCTAGTTGACTAGCTCGTTGATCAAAAGATAGTCATGGTTTCCTGACTATGGACATTGGATGTCATTGATAACGGGATCACATCATTAGGAGAATGATGTGATGGACAAGACCCAATCCTAAGCATAGCTCAAAGATCATGTAGTTCGTTTGCTATAGCTTTTCCGAATGTCAAGTATCATTTCCTTAGACCATGAGATTGTGCAACTCCCGAATACCGTAGGAGTGCTTTGGGTGTGCCAAACATCACAACGTAACCGGGTGACTATAAAGGTACACTACAGGTATCTCCGAAAGTGTCTGTTGGGTTGGCACGAATCGAGACTCGGATTTGTCACTCCGTATGACGGAGAGGTATCTTTGGGCCCACTCGGTAATGCATCATCATAATGAGCTCAATGTGACCAAGTGGTTGATCATAGGATCATGCATTACGGTACGAGTAAAGTGACTTGCCGGCAACGAGATTGAACGAGGTATTGGGATACCGACGATCGAGTCTCGGGCAAGTAACGTACCGATTGACAAAGGGAATTTTATACGGGATTGATTGAATCCTCGACATCGTGGTTCATCCAATGAGATCATCGAGGAGCATGTGGGAGCCAACATGGGTATCCAGATCCCGCTGTTGGTTATTGACCGGAGAGTCGTCTCGGTCATGTCTACATGTCTCCCGAACCCATAGGGTCTACACACTTAAGGTTTGGTGACGCTAGGGTTGTTGAGATATTAGTATACGGTAACCCGAAAGTTGTTCGGAGTCCCGGATGAGATCCCGGACGTCACGAGGAGTTCCGGAATGGTCCGGAGGTGAAGATTTATATATAGGAAGTCAAGTTTCGGCCATCGGGAAAGTTTCGAGGGTAATCGGTATTGTACCGGGACAACCGGAAGGATCCCGGGGGTCCACCGGGTGGGGCCACCTATCCCGGAGGGCCCCATGGGCTGAAGTGGGAGGGGAACCAGCCCCTAGTGCGCTGGTGCGCCCCCCCTTGGGCCTCCCCCTGCGCCTAGGGTTGGAAACCCTAGGGGTGGGGGCGCCCCACTTGGCTTGGGGGGCACTCCACCCCCCTTGGCCGCCGCCCCCTTGGAGATTGCATCTCCTAGGCCGGCGCCCCCCTAGGGGTCCTATATATAGTATGGGGGAGGGAGGGCAGCCACACCCCAGCCCCTGGCGCCTCCCTCTCCCTCCCGTGACACTTCTCCCTCTCCCTGAGCTTGGCGAAGCCCTGCCGAGATCACCGTTGCTTCCACCACCACGCCGTCGTGCTGCTGGATCTCCATCAACCTCTCCTTCCCCCTTGCTGGATCAAGTTGGAGGAGACGTCTTCCCAACCATACGTGTGTTGAATGCGGAGGTGCCGTCCATTCGGCGCTAGGTCATCGGTGATTTGGATCACGACGAGTACGACTCCATCAACCCTGTTCTCTTGAACGCTTCCGCTCGCGATCTACAAGGGTATGTAGATGCACTCCCCTCTCGCTCGTTTCTAGATGACTCCATAGATTGATCTTGGTGATGTGTAGAATTTTTTTTGAAATTCTGCTACGTTCCCCAACAAGAACAACATACAATCATACCATAGGCTAGCTTCTAGGGTTTAGCCTCTCTGATCTCGTGGTAGATCTACTCTTGTACTACCCATATCATCAATATTAATCAAGCAGGACGTAGGGTTTTACATCCATCAAGAGGGCCCGAACCTGGGTAAAACATCGTGTCCCCTGCCCCCTGTTACCATCTGCCTTAGACGCATAGTTCGGGACCCCCTACCCGAGATCCGCCGATTTTGACACCGACATTGGTGCTTTCATTGAGAGTTCCACTGTGCCGTCGCCAAAAGGAAGGATGTCTCGTCTCGTCTTTAAAGATGGTGCTACTGTTGGGGGAGCTTTGGCTGTCGGCCAAACTCTCCGGCTAGGCGGTTTCGTCATGACCGCCTGTTCGGCCGCCGCGCCGACGATGACTTCTCGGGTCATCGAAAACAGCCTCCACGTCAAATCGGCACTCGCCGAACAGATGGATCCAATGGAGCTCGCCTCCTTAAACGAGCTCTTGGATTGCACCGCCGCCTTGGGAGTCGCTACGGACTATGATCGGATTGGGCTTAAACCCGATCAAAGGGAGATTAACTCTCCACCGGTCACCCATCACGTTGCGGTGGTGGAGGAACAATGCGGCAACTCTTGCTCTATTTTGAGGACTAACTATGTCCGGATTCCTGAGCTCTCCGAGCCGGATACCCGCTTACGAGAGGACATTACCCAAGCGCTGAACCTAGAATCAGGCAGCGGGCCAGGATTATCGGGTAGCACCCCGGAATTGGAACTTCCAAAACTGGAAACTCCTTAGCCCCTGGATCCCATATCGGGTAAGGGTTCGGATTCAATTCCACCCACCCACCCAAACATAAGCGATTTTTCCCACATCAGGCAAGAGCCCCAGAAAATAGTACATCACTATTGGGCTAGATTCCTCCTTGCAATGAACAAGGTTAAGGATTGTCGCGAGGAAGACGCAACCCTATTTTTCTGCAATAATTGCATGGACAAGGGAATCCTTAACGCCATAAATCGCCATGAGATAACACGCTTCTCTGACTTGGCGTACATAGTACGAAAGTACTATGCGATGGAAAGTGCCTGGAAAACCGAAACAAACTTTTGGGATAATCCGGCCCTGAGTACAAACCCAGTCCGAAATAAAAGGATGCATTATCACAATACACCCGGGTCAACTACCAAAAAGCAAAAATCCTCTACAGGGCATGGAACCGTACTGGAGGGATGGCTCAACGGACCCTGCAAAATTCATAGTACAGCGGATACAATACCAACGCACAGCCTTAGAGCATGTTGGATACTCCGGCAGGTGGCAAAAAGTGGTGATGATCTTCTTCTCCCAAATACCACAGAGGACCATCCCGTGGATAACAATACGGTGTTAACGGTCTTTGAGACCTTCGCGTCAAATAATAGGCGCAAGCGAACACTCCCCAGCATGGCCGAAATCTGCCACGTAGCAGCAATAAATCCATGGAGTGACACGGCTATTACCTTCAATGCCAGTGACAAACCTAAATTCCGAACAGCCCGAGCACCAGCCGCACTGGTCCTCAGTCAAATCGTGGACGACTTTTGACTCACCAAAGTACTCATGGACGGCGGCAGCGGATTAAACCTCATCTATGAGGAAACTCTTCAAAAGATGGAAATAGACTGGAACCGCATTGAGCAAAGTAGCACAACCTTTAGAGGAATCATCCCCAGTCGGGAAGAACGCTGTGCTGGGAAAATCACACTAGATGTGGTATTTGGCACGCCGGATAATTACAGGTCCAAAGAAATTACATTCCAAGTGGCCTCGTTCAGCAGTGGTTATCACGCTCTTTTAGGACGGGAGGCGTTCACAATCTTCCAAGCCATACCCCATTACGGGTACATGAAGCTCAAAATGCCCGGGCCCAACGGAATCATCACTCTCGCCAGCGATCCGGACACAGCACTCCGCGCCGAAAACAAAACAGCCGCATTGGTCCTCGAGGCATTATCCGAAGCCCTCTCGGCCGAGGAATTAACCACGCTACGCTCCACAGTGGATAGGGACGACGTGATACTCGAGAAGAGATCCAAGTCCACCTCTTTTAAACCAGCGGATGAAATAGTCAAATTCCAAGTCCACCCAACGGACACTACAAAAACAGCCTTCATCGGGGCACAGTTAAACCCCGCCGTGGATGCCGCACTACGAGAGTTCCTGCACGAGAACTGGGACATATTCGCCTGGCATCCCTCAGACATGCCAGGAATCCCACGCAGGCTGGCCGAGCATAGCCTCAATATCCTAAAAGGATTCAAGCCGATCAAGCAAGCTCTTCAGCGTTTCTCCGAACCTAAGAGACAGGCCATGGGAGAGGAACTAGCCAAGTTATTGGTGTTGGGGAACGTAGTAATTTCAAAAAATTTCCTACGCACACGCAAGATCATGGTGATGCATAGCAACGAGGGAAGAGTGTGATCTACGTACCCTTGTAGACCGACAGCGGAAGCTTTATGACAACGCGGTTGATGTAGTCGTACGTCTTCACGGCCCGACCGATCAAGCACCGAAACTACGGCACCTCCGAGTTCTAGCACACGTTCAGCTCGACGACGATCCCTGGACTCCGATCCAGCAAAGTGTCGGGGAAGAGTTCCGTTAGCACGACGGCGTGGTGACGATCTTGATGTACTACCATCGCAGGGCTTCGCCTAAGCACCGCTACAATATTATCGAGGATTATGGTGGAAGGGGGCACCGCACACGGCTAAGAATATGATCACGTGGATCAACTTGTGTGTCTAGGGGTGCCCCCTGCCCCCGTATATAAAGGATCAAGGGGAGGAGGCCGGCCGGCCCCTATGATGCGCCAAGGAGGAGTCCTCCTCCTAGTAGGAGTAGGACTACTAGGAGGGGGAAAGAAGTGGGGAGGGAGAAGGAAAGGGGGGTGCCGCCCCCCCTCTCCTAGTCCAATTCGGACCAGGGGGGAGGAGGCGCGCGGCCCACCTTTGGCTGCCCCTCTCTCTCTCCACTAAGGCCCATATGTCCCATTACTTCTCCCGGGGGGGTTCCGGTAACCCTCCGGCTCTCCGGTTTTCTCCGAAATCACCCGGAACACTTCCGGTGTCTGAATATAGCCGTCCAATATATCAATCTTTATGACTCGACCATTTCGAGACTCCTCGTCATGTCCGTGATCACATCCGGGACTCCGAACTAACTTCGGTACATCAAAACTCATAAACTCATAGTATAACTGTCATCGAAACCTTAAGCGTGCGGACCCTACGGGTTCGAGAACAATGTAGACATGACCGAGACACGTGTCCGGTCAATAACCAATAGCGGAACCTGGATGCTCATATTGGTTCCTACATATTCTACGAAGATCTTTATCGGTCAGACTGCATAACAACATACGTTGTTCCCTTTTGTCATCGGTATGTTACTTGCCCGAGATTCGATCATCGGTATCTCAATACCTAGTTCAATCTCTTTACCGGCAAGTCTCTTTACTCGTTTTGTAATACATCATCTTGCAACTAACTCATTACTTGTAATGCTTGCAAGGCTTATGTGATGTGCATTACCGAGAGGGCCCAGAGATACCTCTCCGACAATCGGAGTGACAAATCCTAATCTCGAAATACGCCAACCCAACATTCACCTTTGGAGACACCTGTAGAGCTCCTTTATAATCACCCAGTTACGTTGTGACGTTTGGTAGCACACAAAGTGTTCCTCCGGTAAACGGGAGTTGCATAATCTCATAGTCATAGGAACATGTATAAGTCATGAAGAAAGTAATAGCAACATACTAAACGATCGGGTGCTAAGCTAATTGAATGGGTCATGTCAATCACATCATTCTCCTAATGATGTGATCCCATTTATCAAATGACAACACATGTCTATGGTTAGGAAACATAACCATCTTCGATTGACGAGGTAGTCAAGTAGAGGCATACTTGTGACGTTTGGTTTGTCTATGTATTCAAACAAGTATTATGTTTCCGGATAATACAATTCTAGCATGAATAATAAACTTTTATCATGATATAAGGAAATAAATAATAACTTTATTATTGCCTCTAGGGCATATTTCCTTCAGTCTCCCACTTGCACTAGAGTCAATAATCTAGATCACATCGCCATGTGATTCAACACTAATAGTTCACATTACCATGTGATTAACACCCATAGTTCACATCGGCATGTGACCAACACTCAAAGGGTTTACTAGAGTCAGTAATCTAGTTCACATCTGTATGTGATTAATACCCAAAGAGTACTAAGGTGTGATAATGTTTTGCTTGTGAGAGAAGCTTAGTCAACGAGTCTGCCAAAATTCAGATCCGTATGTATTTTGCAAATTTCTATGTCTACAATGCTTTGCACGGAGCTACTTTAGCTAATCGCTCCCACTTTCAATATGTATCCAGATGAAGACTTAGAGTCATCTGGATCAGTGCCAAAAACTTGTATCGATGTAATCCTTTTACGACGAACCTTTTGTCACCTCCATAATCGAGAAACATATCCTTATTCCACTAAGGATAATTTTGACCGATGTCCAGTGATCTACTCCTAGATCACTATTGTACTCCCTTGCCAAAATCAGTGTAGGGTATACAATAGATCTGGTACATAGCATGGCATACTTTATAGAACCTATGGCTGAGGCATAGGGAATGACTTTCATTCTCTTTCTATCTTCTGCCGTGGTCGGGCTTTGAGTCTTACTCAATTTCACTCCTTGTAACACAGGCAAGAACTCTTTCTTTGACTGTTCCATTTTGAACTACTTCAAAATCTTGTCAAGGTATGTACTCATTGAAAAAACTTATCAAGCGTCTTGATCTATCTCTATAGATCTTGATGCTCAATATGTAAGCAGCTTCACCGAGGTCTTTCTTTGAAAAACTTCGTTCAAACACTCCTTTATGCTTTGCAGAATAATTCTACATTATTTCCGATCAATAATATGTCATTCACATATACTTGTCAGAAATGCTGTAGTGCTCCCACTCACTTTCTTGTAAATACAGGCTTCACCGCAAGTCTGTATAAAACTATATGCTTTGATCAACTTATCAAAGCGTATATTCCAACTCCGAGATGCTTGCACCAGTCCATAGATGGATCGCTGGAGCTTGCATATTTAGTTAACACCTTTAGGATCGACAAAACCTTCTAGTTGCATCGTATACAACTCTTCTTTAATAAATCCATTAAGGAATTCAGTTTTGTTTATCCATTTGCCAGATTTCATAAAATGCGGCAATTGCTAACATGATTCGGACAGACTTAAGCATAGATACGAGTGAGAAACTCTCATCATAGTCAACACCTTGAACTTGTCAAAAACCTTTTGTGACAATTCTAGATTTGTAGATAGCAACACTACTATCAGCAACCGTCTTCCTCTTGAAGATCCATTTATTTTCTATGGCTTGCCGATCATCGGGCAAATCCATCAAAGTCCATACTTTGTTCTCATACATGGATCATACCTCAGATTTCATGGCCTCAAACCATTTCATGGAATCTGGGCTCATCATCGCTTCCTCATAGTTCGCAAGTTCGTCATGGTCTAGTAACAAGACTTCCAGAACAGGATTACCGTACCACTCTGGTGTGGATCTCACTCTGGTTTACCTACGAGATTCGGTAGTAACTTGATCTGAAGTTACATGATCATCCTCATTAGCTTCCTTACTAATTGGTGTAGTAGTCACAAGAACAGATTTCTGTGATGAACTACTTTCCAATAAGGGAGCAGGTACAGTTACCTCATCAAGTTCTACTTTCCTCCCACTCACTTCTTTCGAGAGAAATTCCTTCTCTAGAAAGGATCCATTCAAAGCAACGAATATCTTGCCTTCGGATCTGTGATAGAAGGTGTACCAAACATTTTCTTTTGGGTATCCTATGAAGACGCACTTCTCCGATTTGGGTTTGAGCTTATCAGGTTGAAACTTTTTCACATAAGCATTGCAACCTCAAACTTTAAGAAACGACAGCTTAGGTTTCTTGCCAAACCATAGTTCATACGGTGTCGTTTCAACGGATTTAGATGATGCCCTATTTAACGTGAATGCAGCTGTCTCTAATGCATAACCCCAGAATGATAGCGGTAAATCTGTAAGAGACATCATAGATCGCACCATATCAAGTAAAGTACGATTACGGCGTTCGGACACACCATTACACTGTGGTGTTCCAGCTGGCATGAGTAGTGAAACTATTTCACATTGTTTTAACTAAAGACCAAACTCATAACTCAAATTCTCTTCTCCACGATCAGACCGTAGAAAATTTATTTTCTTGTTACGATGATTTTCCACTTCACTCTGAAATTCTTTGAACTTTTCAAATGTTTCAGACTTCTGTTTCATCAAGTAGATATACTCATATCTGCTCAAATTATCTGTGAAGAACAGAAAATAATGATACCTGTCGCGAGCCTCAATATTCATCGGACCACATACATCAGTATGTATGATTTCCAACAAATCTGTTGCTCGCTCCATTCTTCCGAAGAACGAAGTCTTAGTCATCTTGCCCATGAGGCATGGTTCGCAAGCATCAACTGATTCACAATCAAGTGATTCCAAAAGCCCATCAGCATGGAGTTTCTTCATGCGCTTTACACCAATATGACCTAAACAGCAGTGCCACAAATAAGTTTGCACTATCATTATTAACTTTGCATCTTTTGGTTTCAATATTATGTTTATGTGTATCACTACGATCGAGATCCAACGAACTATTTTCATTGGGTGTGTAACCATATAAGGTTTTATTCATGTAAATAGAACAACAATTTATTCTCTTACTTAAATGAATAACCATATTACAATAAACATGATCAAATCATATTCATGCTCAACGCAAACACCAAATAACACTTATTTAGGTTTAACACTAATCCCTAAAGTATAGGGAGTGTGCGATGATGATCATATCAATTTTGGAACCACTTCCAACACACATCGTCACTTCACCCTTAACTAGTCTCTGTTTATTCTGCAACTCCCGTTTCGAGTTACTAATCTTAGCAACTGAACTATTATCAAATACTGAGGGGTTTCTATAAACACTAGTAAAGTACACATCAATTAGATGTATATCAAATATACTTATTTTCACTTTGCCATCCTTCTTATCCGCCAATCACTTGGGGTAGTTCCGCTTCCGGTGACTAGTCCCTTTGCAGTAGAAGCACTTAGTCTCAGGCTTAGGACCAGACTTGGGCTTATTCACTTGAGCAGATACTTCCTTGATGTTCTTCTTGAAGTTCCCCTTCTTCCCTCTGCCCTTTTCTTGAAACTAGTGGTCTTGTTTACCATCAACACTTGATGTTTTTCTCGATTTCTACCTTCGTCAATTTCAGCATTACGAAGAGCTTGGGAATCGTTTCCGTTATCCCTTGCATATTATAGTTCATCACGAAGTTCTACTAACTTGGTGATGGTGACTAGAGAATTCTGTCAATCACTATTTTATCTGGAAGATTAACTCCTAATTGAATCAAGTGATTATTATACCCAGACATTTTGAGTATATGCTCACTGACAGAACTATTCTCCTCCATCTTGCAGCTATAGAACTTATTTTAGACTTCATATCTCTCAATCCGGGCATTTGCTTGAAATATTAACTTCAACTCCTGGAACATCTCATATGCTCCATGACGTTCAAAATGTCTTTGAAGTCCCGATTCTAAGCCGTTAAGCATGGTGCACTAAACTATCAAGTAGTCATCATATTTAGCTAGCCAAACGTTCATAACATCTGGTGTTGCTCTAGCAGCAGGCCTGGCACCCAGCAGTGCTTCCAGGACGTAATTCTTCTGTGCAGCAATGAGGACAATCCTCAAGTTACGGATCCAGTCCGTGTAATTGCTACCATCATCTTTCAACTTTGCTTTCTCAAGGAACGCATGAAAATTCAACGGAACAACAGCACGGGCCATCTATCTACAATCAAACATAAACAAGCAAGATACTATCAGGTACTAAGTTCATGATAAATTTAAGTTCAATTGATCATATTACTAAAGAACTCCCACTTAGATAGACATCCCTCTAATCCTCTAAGTGATCATGTGATCCAAATTAACTAAACCATGTCCGATCATCACGTGAGATGGAGTAGTTTCATTGGTGAACATCACTATGTTGATCATATCTACTATATGATTCACGCTCGACCTTTCGGTCTCCGTGCTCCGAGGCCATATCTGTATATGCTTGGCTCATCAAGTATAACCTGAGTATTCCGCGTGTGCAACTGTTTTGCACCCGTTGTATTTGAACGTAGAGCCTATCACACCCGATCATCACGTGGTGTCTCAGCACGAAGAACTTTCGCAACGGTGCATACTCAGGGAGAACACTTCTTGATAATTAGTGAGAGATCATCTTAAAATGCTACCGTCAATCAAAGCAAGATAAGATGCATAAAAGATAAACATCACATGCAATCAATATAAGTGATATGATATGGCCATCATCATCTTGTGCTTGTGATCTCCATCTTCGAAGCACCGTCGTGATCACCATCGTCACCGGCGCGACACCTTGATCACCATCGTAGCATCGTTGTCGTCTCGCCAATTTTATGCTTCCACGACTATCGCTACCGTTTAGTGATAAAGTAAAGCATTACAGCGCAATTGCATTGCATACAATAAAGCGACAACCATATGGCTCCTGCCAGTTGCCGATAACTTGGTTACAAAACATGATCATCTCATGCAATAAAATTCAGAATCATGTCTTGACCATATCACATCACAACATGCCCTGCAAAAACAAGTTAGACGTCCTCTACTTTGTTGTTGCAAGTTTTACGTGGCTGCTACGGGCTTAAGCAAGAACCAATCTTACCTACACATCAAAACTACAATGATAGTTTGTCAAGTTGGTGCTGTTTCAACCTTCGCAAGGACCGGGCGTAGCCACACTCGGTTCAACTAAAGTTGGAGAAACTGACACCCGCTAGCCACCTTTGTGCAAAGCACGTCGGGAGAACCGGTCTCGCGTAAGCGTACGCGTAATGTCGGTCCGGGCCGCTTCGTCCAACAATACCGCCGAACCAAAGTATGACATGCTGGTAAGCAGTATGACTTATATCGCCCACAACTCACTTGTGTTCTACTCGTGCATATAACATCAACACATAAAACCTAGGCTCTGATACCACTGTTGGGGAACGTAGTAATTTCAAAAAATTTCCTACGCACACACAAGATCATGGTGATGCATAGCAACGAGGGAAGAGTGTGATCTACGTACCCTTGTAGACCGACAGCGGAAGCGTTATGACAACGCGGTTGATGTAGTCGTACGTCTTCACGGCCCGACCGATCAAGAACTAACTTCATTACATCAAAAGTCATAAACTCATAATATAACTGTCATCGAAACCTTAAGCGTGCGGACCCTACGGGTTCGAGAACTATGTAGACATGACCGAGACACGTCTCTGGTCAATAACCAATAGCGGAACCTAGATGCTCATATTGGTTCCTACATATTCTACGAAGATCTTTATCGTTCAGACCGCATAACAACATACGTTGTACCCTTTGTCATCGGTATGTTACTTGCCCGAGATTCGATCGTCGGTATCTCAATACCTAGTTCAATCTCGTTACCGGCAAGTCTCTTTACTCGTTTTGTAATACATCATCTTGCAACTAACTCATTAGTTGTAATGCTTGCAAGGCTTATGTGATGTGCATTACCGAGAGGGCCCAGAGATACCTCTCCGACAATCAAGTGACAAATCCTAATCTCGAAATACGCCAACCCAACATTCACCTTTGGAGACACCTGTAGAGCTCCTTTATAATCACCCAGTTACATTGTGACGTTTGGTAGCACACAAAGTGTTCCTCCGGTAAACGGGAGTTGCATAATCTCATAGTCATAGGAACATGTATAAGTCATGAAGAAAGCAATAGCAACATACTAAACGATCGGGTGCTAAGCTAATGGAATGGGTCATGTCAATCAGATCATTCAACTAATGATGTGACCCCATTAATCAAATAACAACACATGTCTATGGTTAGGAAACATAACCATCTTCGATTGATGAGCTGGTCAAGTAGAGGCATACTAGTGACATTTGGTTTGTCTATGTATTCACACAAGTATTATGTTTCCGGATAATACAATTCTAGCATGAATAATAAAATTTTATCATGATATAAGGAAATAAATAATAACTTTATTATTGCCTCTAGGGAATATTTCCTTCAATTGGAGGCCGGATTCATCAGAGAAATAAAACACCCGGACAGGCTAGCAAACCTGGTGATGGTACCAAAGAGGAACAAATCCTGGCGCCTTTGTGTCCATTTCAAAGACCTCAATAAAGCTTGCCCAAAGGATCCCTTCCCCCCTCCCATGCATCGATCAAATCATTGATGCTACCGCAGGACACGAGTCATTGTGTTTCCTCGACGCATACTCCGGTTACCACCAAATCAAGATGGCGGAGTCCGACCAAGCCGCAACGGAATTCATCACACCATACGGTCCCTTCTGTTTTAACAAAATGCCTTTTGGGCTCAAGAACGCCGGCGCAACATATCAGCGCATTATTCAGACACGTTTGGAGAAACAAATCGGCAAAATAGTAGAGGCATACGTAGATTATGTGGTCATCAAAACCAAACACGTCGACTCTTTGATAGACGACTTGAGGCTCACATTCGACAACCTCCGAACATACGACATCAAGCTCAATCCGGAAAATGTGTTTTCAGCGTACCAGCCGGAAAGCTCCTGGGTTTCATTGTCTCCAGTAGAGGTATTGAAGCTAATCCGGCCAAAATCCGAGCTTTGTCGCACTTGGCTAACCCAACAGACCTCAAACAAATCCAGAAGTTAAATGGATGCGTGGCGGCTCTAAGCTGCTTTATCTCCCGCTTATGAGAAAAGGCTTTACCCCTTTATCGCCTCCTTCGGCGCACCGAACACTTCGATTGGACGGACGCTTCCATAGCCGGATTGGAAGAAATAAAGGCATTTTGGCAACCAACCCAATCCTGGCCGCACCAAACATTGGCGAACCAATGCTGTTGTACATTGCAGCAACTCATCAAGTTGTAAGCGCGGTGCTCGTCGTCGAACGAGAAGCTGTCGGACATAAATTCCCTCTTCAAAAGCCAGTATACTATGTATCCACTATCCTCGGTACCCACACTATCAAAAGATAGCCTATGCGGTATTCATGGCGTCCCGGAAGCTACGACACTACTTTCAAGAGTGTCTGATTACAGTAGCCTCAGAAGTGCCACTTAATGATATTATAAACAACCGCAACGCTACGGGCCGGATTGTCAAATGGGACATTGAGCTCCTCCCGTTCGACATAACATACAAACCTCGACGAGCCATTAAGTCTCAAGTATTGGCCGACTTCGTCGCCGAATGGACGGAGGCCGAACTCCCTAAAGAGTACGGTGCATACTCCAACTGGATCATGCACTTCGACGGTTCTAAAATACTGGCCGGTCTAGGGGCTGGCGTCGTCCTGACATCCCCGACCAGAGATACCGTTCAGTACGTACTGCAAATATTGTATACAGACTCCAACAATGCAGCCGAATACGAAACTCTGTTGCATGGTCTTCAGATGGCAGTCTCCATGGGCATTCAACGCCTGGAGGTGCGTGGGGATTCAAACCTCGCAATATCCCAAATAAATGGAGACTTTGACACCAAGGATCCGAAAATGGCGGCCTATCGAAATGTCGTCCTAAAAATGTCAGCTCGGTTCGAGGGGCTCGAATTTCACCATGCCGCTCGGGAAAACAATCAGGCGGCGGATATCCTCGCCCGCATCGGCGCAAAACGCGATGCGGTCCCCCCCAACATATTCTGGAAAGGCTGTTTAAGCCATCTGTAGTATGGGAAGGGGACACTGGTAATAATAGCCCGGACCCGGCCAAAATGCCCGATACCGAATACTCTGACACAATCGGAGGCTCTGCCATCGAAATAACACCTTCAGCCTACGTAATAATGGCCATTATTGCTGGGTAACGTAGTAATTTCAAAAAAAATCCTACACACATGCAAGATCATGGTGATGCATATCAACGAGAGGGGAGAGTGTTGTCTACGTACCCTCGTAGACCGGCAACGGAAGCATTGACACAACGTAGAGGAAGTAGTCGTACGTCTTCCTGATCCGACCGATCCAAGTACCGAACGTACGACACCTCCGAGTTCTGCACATGTTCAACTCGGCGACGTCCCTCGAGCTTCGATCCAGCCGAGTGTTGAGGGAGAGTTTCGTTAGAACGACGACGTGATGACGGTGATGATGTTCTACCGACGCAGGGCTTCGCCTAAGCACCGCTACGATATGACCGAAGTGGAATATGGTGGAAGGGGGCACCGCACACTGCTAAGGAACGATCACGAAGATCAACTTGTGTGTCATGGGGTGTCCCCTTGCCCCCGTATATAAAGGAGGGAGAGGATGAGGTGCGGCCGGCCCTAGGGGTGCGCCTGGAGAAGTCCTACTCCCGGTTGCCTTGTTGGAGAAGGAAAGGGGAAGGGGAAAGAGGAAAGGGGGGCGCCGCCCCCCTTCCTTGTCCTATTCGTACTAGGGGGGAGGGGGCGCGCGGCCTGCCCTGGCCGGCCCTCCTCTTCTCCCTTAGGGCCCATGTAGGCCCATTAACCCCCCCCCCCCCCCCCCCCCGGGGGGGTGGGGGTTCCGGTAACCCCCAGGTACTCCGGTAAAATCCCGATTTCACCCGGAATGTTTCCAATATCCAAATATAGTCTTCCAATATATCAATCTTTATGTCTCGACCATTTCGAGACTCCTCGTCATGTCCGTGATCACACCCGGGACTCCGAAAAACCTTCGGTACATCAAAAGACAAAAACCCTAATTACGATCGTCACCGAACTTTAAGCATGCGGACCCTACGGGTTCGAGAACTATGTAGACATGACCGAGACACGTCTCCGGTCAATAACCAATAGCGGAACCTGGATGCTCATATTGGATCCTACGTTTTCTACGAAGACCTTTATCGGTCAGACCGCATAACAACATACGTTGTTCCTTTTGTCATCGGTATGTTACTTGCCCAAGATTCGATCGCCGGTATCTCAATACCTAGTTCAATCTCGTTACCAGCAAGTCTCTTTACTAGTTCTGTAATACATCATCCCGCAACTAACTTATTAGTTGCAATGCTTGCAAGGCTTGAGTGATGTGCATTACCGAGAGGGCCCTGAGATACCTCTCCGACAATCGGAGTGACAAATCCTAATCTCGAAATATGCCAACCCAACAAATACCTTCGGAGACACCTGTAGAGCACCTTTATAATCACCCAGTTATGTTGTGATGTTTGGTAGCACACAAAGTGTTCCTCCAGTAAACGAGAGTTGCATAATCTCATAGTCATAGGAACATGTATAAGTTATGAAGAAAGCAATAGCAACAAACTATACGATCAAGTGCTAAGCTAACGGAATGGGTCAAGTCAATCACATCATTCTCCTAATGATGTGATCCCGTTAATCATATGACAACTCATGTCTATGGTTAGGAAACATAACCATCTTCGATCAATGAGCTAGTCAAGTAGAGGCATACTAGTGACAGTCTGTTTGTCTATGTATTCACACATGTATTATGTTTCCGGTTAATACAATTCTAGCATGAATAATAAACATTTATCATGATATATGGAAATAAATAATAACTTTTATTATTGCCTCTAGGGCATATTTCCTTCAATTATTGCCCCGTGGACAGAACCATTCCTGGCCTACCTAACTAGACAGGAACTTCCAGAGGACCAAAATGAGGCACGCTGCATAGTGCGGCGATCCAAGGCCTACAGGGTCCATGAGGGAGAATTGTACAAAACAGCACTACCGGAGTCCTTCAAAGGTGCATCTCCGAAGAAGAAGGGCGGAATCTTTTGGCAGAAATTTACGTCGGACTCGGCGGTCATCACGCCGCAGCCCGGGCCCTTGTAAGCAAGGCCTTCCGTACAGGATTCTATTGGCTAACGGCCCAGGCAGACCCACAGGACTTGGTCCAACGTTGCGCCGGTTGCCCGCTCTTTGCAAATCAAAGCCACATGCCACCCACCGCCCTCCAAACAATCCCCATTACATGGCCCTTTGCGGTCTGGGGGCTTGACATGGTTGGACCCCTTAAAGGGGGAACCCACAAGAAAAAATACTTACTGGTCATGGTGGATAAATTCACCAAATGGATAGAGGCCAAACCTGTTAAAATAGCCGAATCCGGACCGGTGATAGACTTCATATCCGGGGTTGTACACCATTATGGCGTCCCCCATAGCATCATCACTGACAATGGCACGAACTTCACGGCCAACGAGGTAAAACTCTGGTGCAGCAAAATGGGCATCAAACTCGATTATGCTTCAGCCTATCACCCACAAACCAATGGTCAAGTCGAGCGAGCAAACGGTCTTATAATGAGCGGCATTAAACCCAGATTAGTGCGTTCCTTAATGGAGTCTAACACGCACTGGGTAGAGGAGCTCGACTCCGTACTCTGGGGGCTGCGGACCATGCCGAATCATAGTACCGGATATACACCCTTCTTTATGGTGTACGGCGCAGAGGCAGTCTTGCCCTGTGACATAATTCATGACTCACCTCGAGTGCGCATGTACGAAGAAAGAGAAGCCGAGCTCGATCGGCAGGACAGTCTGGACACCCTGGAGGAGGAGCGCGACGTAGCCAAAGCCCGTTCCACATTTTATCAGCAATATGCTCGCAGATACCAAAGCAGAGAAGTACGGGCCAAAACATATAACATTGGCGAACTAGTTCTATGCCTGCCGGATATGAAAAAGAACAAGCTCGAGCCCAAATGGGAAGGTCCCTTCATTATTGACCAAGTTCCGACCGGTGGAGCGTACCGACTGCGGGATACATCGACTAGTCGACTCGAGCCGAACCCATGGAACACGGCCAGGCTCCGAAGATTCTACGCCTAGCACTGGACTCTATGTTAGTCCCCTCCCTTTGTCCATTTTTGCATATACATCATCTGTCTTGTTTCTTTCTTTCTTTCTTTTATTATTTCTCTAGACCTTCAAGGGTCACCTTGTGCCTCGCTGGCACATTACAGATGCGCTAGCCGCACTCTTCATACCTGGGGGCTTCTTTCACAGAAGGTTAAATTATTTATCAAGGCCTCATGCTCAACGCACATGTTATACTTCTGCATGTACCTTTTTTGACCATTATATGCATCGATATGACTTAAGTTTTGGCCAAGCTGGGTTGCCTGGCTCTTGTATTTATTCCCTACGTTCCCGTTAATTCGGCTAGGGCATAAGGGGAGCACCTCTGCAATTGTTACTGCCGGGTCAACCGGATGTGTACCTCAGACTGGGTGAAGCAGAAAGCTAGCATTCTTAAGGGAATATTCGATCGGTGAACAAAAGATGATTTTTATTTATTGCCCATATCTGCCCCTAGATGTTTTTCCTGCGTTTCCTATCGCAGTTCGGACATGCACTTTAGGGCATCCTTACCCAGGGAAAGGAACTGAGGGAGTCCTGGATTAGGGGGTGTCCGGATGGCCGGACTATACCTTCAACCGGACTCCTGGACTACGAAGATACAAGATTGAAGACTTCGTCCTGTGTCCGGGAGGGACTTTCCTTGGCGTGGAAGGGAAGCTTGGCGATACGGATATGTAGATCTCCTACCATTGTAACCGACTTTGTGTAACCCTAACCCTCTCCGGTGTCTATATAAACCGGAGGGTTTTAGTCCGTAGGACAACATAGATAACAACAATCATACCATAGGCTAGCTTCTAGGGTTTAGCCTCTCTGATCTCGTGGTAGATCTACTCTTGTACTACCCATATCATCAATATTAATCAAGCAGGACGTAGGGTTTTATCTCCATCGAGAGGGCCCAAACCTGGGTAAAACTTCATGTTCCTTGCCTCCTGTTACCATCCGGCCTAGACGCATAGTTCGGGACCCCCTACCCGAGATCCGCTGGTTTTGACACCGACATTGGTGCTTTCATTGAGAGTTCCTTTGTGTCATCGCCGTCAGGCTCGATGGCTCCTACGATTATCAATAGCGATGCAGTCCAGGGTGAGACCTTCCTCCCCGGACAGATCTTCGTCTTCGGCGGCTTCGCACTGCGGGCCAATTCACTTGGCCATCTGGAGCAGATCGAAAGCTACGCCCCTGGCCGTCAGGTCAGATTTGGAAGTTTAAACTACACGGCTGACATCCGCGGGGACTTGATCTTCGACGGATTCGAGCCACTACCGAGCGCGCCGCACTGTCCCGACGAGCATGATCTAGCTCTGCCGCCGAACAGTGCCCTGGAGGCCGCACCCGCATCGGCTTCGACCCTTAATTCGGAGCTAATTGCGCCGATCGAGGATGGGCGGTTGGACGCCGCCTCGGGGGCTGCGATCCCAATGGCGATCGAGCCGAACACCAGCCCCGCACTCCGCGAGACTCGTGATTCCAAGGAGACGGACTCCTCTCCGGACTCTGAACCATTCACGCCTCCGTCGATCAAATCCGATTGGGCGTCGATCATGGAGTTTACTGCCGCGGACATCTTTCAGCACTCGCCCTTCAGCGATATTATGAAATCACTAAAGTCTCTCTCTTTATCAGGAGAGCCCTGGCCGGACTACGGTCAGCAAGATTGGGATACGGACGATGAAGAAATTCAAAGCCCACCCACCACGCAATTCGACTCCGAAGACATCGACGGTATGGACACCGATGAAGGAGACGATGAAGAACCAGCGCCTATTGGGCCCTAGTATGCCACCTCGTCATATGACATATACATGGTGGACGCACCAAAAGATGACGACGAGGAGCGGAAGGACGCACCGAAAGCTTGTTCCCTCGAAATAGCGATCACACAGACCCAGCGCTGGAGCAGGGCGAACCGCTGCCGGACAACGGCAATCCGGATAATCAAACCGAACAAACAAATTCTATCAAGGATAATGGTCCGGACGACACAACGCCGGACAGGCACCCGGAGCAGCAGAATGCCCGTAAAAGGCTTGTTGCCACCGCGAGGAGTCTTAAAAAGCAGAAGCAAAGGCTCAAGGCCGCGCAAGACACACTCCAAATCAGATGGAGTAAAATGCTCAACATTGCAGCGAGATACGGCGACAATCACCCCTCCAAGAGCTACCCAAAGCGGAAGCTGCTACCCAAATTCGATGAGGAGGACTCAGACCCCCCACAACCAAATATCAAAGCAGCCACCTGGTCGGATAGACGACCCCTCTACCAACACAGAGCGGCATACAACGCCGCTCACAATACAACACGCGACCCATGCGAGGGCTCGCACCCAAAGGACGGCGCAACAAGATCCATCTATGGACCACGCAAGCGCGGCCCAGCATACAATGCAACACAACAAACATCCGAACAACGCGGCACACCCATCTACAGGGGTGCCGCACACCCCATATTCACTGATGAGGTGCTAGACCATGAATTTCCAGAGGGATTCAAGCCCGTAAACATAGAGGCATATGACGGAACAACAGACCCTGGGGTCTGGATTAAGGACTACATCCTTCATATCCATATGGCTCGAGGAGACGATCTCCACGCCATCAAGTACTTACCCCTCAAGCTCAATGGGCCAGCTCGTCACTGGCTCAAAGGCCTCCCCGAAAGCTCCACTGGAAGTTGGGAAGAGCTCGAAGACGCCTTTCGGGCAAATTTTCAAGGGACTTATGTCCGACCTCCGGATGCAGACGATTTGAGTCATATAACTCAACAGCCCGGAGAGTCAGCCCGAAAGCTTTGGAACAGGTTTCTTACTAAAAAGAACCAAATTGTCGACTGTCTGGACGCCGAAGCCTTGGCAGCTTTCAAGCATAGCATCCGTGACGAACGGCTCGCCAGACACCTCGGCCAAAATAAGCCGAGAACGATGGCCGCATTAACAAACCTCATGACCCGCTTTTGCGCGGGTGAGGACAGTTGGCTAGCCAGATGCAGCACCAGCGACCCTAGTACATCTGAAGTTAGAAATGGAAATAGGAAATCATGGCGCAACAGCAATAACAAACGCCGGAATAAAGAAGACAACACGAAGGGCACGACAGTAAATACCGGATTCAAAAGCTCTCGACCAGGTCAAAAGCCGCCCCCTAAAGGCACCAGGGATGAACTGTCCAGCCTCACCAAAATTCTGGACCAAGTATGTCAGATCCATAGTACCCCTGGTAAACCTGCTAATCATACCCACAGAGAATGTTGGGTCTTCAAGCAGTTCGGCAAGCTCAACGTCGTACACAAGGGGGAGGATACGCCAAGTGAAGACGAGGACGAGCCTCCCAAGCAAGACACGGGGGAACAAAAGAAATTTCCACCAGAAGTCAAAATAGTAAATGTGTTACACGTGATCAAGGGAAAAAACAACGCGGCACTCCCAGGTAAATATACCCAAGTGCCAGTCACCGTTAAGTCCTGCCACTGGTCGTCTCAACCGATCACTTTCGACCATCACGATTACTCAGCAAGTATCCGACTTGCAGGATGGGCTGCCCTGGTATTAGACCCAGTAATTGGTGGATATCACTTCACACGAGTCTTGATGGACGGCGGCAGTAGCCTAAACCTAATATATCAGGATACAATCCGCGGGATGGGGTTAGACCGAACACAAATTCGCCATAGCAATACTACCTTTAAAGGAGTAACGCCAGGCCCAGGGGCTCGTTGTACGGGCTCCCTCCTACTACAAGTTATATTCGGCTCCCCCGATAACTTCCGTCGCGAGCATTTAACTTTCCACATCACTCCATTTCAAAGTGGCTATCAAGCACTGCTCGGATGCGAAGCTTTCGCTCGCTTCAATGCAATACCACACTACGCCTCCCTCACACTTAAGATGCCCGGTCCATGTGGCATCATTTCAGTGCATGGAAATATCAAGCGATCCCTGCGCGCCGAAGAGAGTGAGGCTGCCTTGGCAGCCGCACACTAAAGGGGCCCGGACCAGCGAAAGCATCCAGTAGGTCGTCAAGACCTCAGACACAACTAATCAAGTCCGGCGCCGCTACTTATGCCGAATAAACGGTCACACCCCTATTTGTCAATACATGGGGCTCAACACGCGCAGACAAGTGGCAGTTTCTTCTCATCTTGAATTATACATGGTTTCTTTAAAAAACTATCTTTTTGCACGACAACTTTTTCACCTAAATTCCTCTCTTTTACAGACGATCATCGTGCTACACCCGTCCAGGATACGACACAACGGAGACACAGGCGCAGACGTGCAGCAGGGACCCGTTCCAAGGATTCTTTTTAGATTAAGACCCTGCGTAAACCTTTTTTACTGTCTCTTGTTGATACATATCCACCGTTGAAGAGGATGCTGACGTCTTGGCATGTGGCCACGCCAGAACAATGCACGTACCTGGACAGAAGGGGCTTCTTACAAAGGCCATTATTTAGGCCCGGTTTATACCACTAAGACCGAATACCTTAGGGAGTGTTCGGCGTCGCGAGTTTGGCCTTATATGCATCAGCTCTGAATCATTGTCTTTGGTCAAATGTTGGGTTTGCCCGGCTCCTGTCTTTTGGTGCCTTACGTTTCGCTTTACCGGCTAAGGTAGCACCGGTAGAACTACTGCGATTGTGCCCTGGTTCTTTCGGACGAGCACCTCAGTAGAGAAAGCTGAAAACTGACTGTCATGATATAGGGTGAGACTGGTCAACCACTCGATGACCTGTTGGAATGTTAGAATTCCTCCGCCTTAACGAAGGGCCGTTTTCCAGCCAGGCATGTACTCACCCCGGGATTGAGAGAGTGCGGAGCCACCAGGGGCTATCTAGTAGCCCCACTGTCAAACTCCTATGGCTAAGTGAAAGTGCTAAAGCATTATAGTCTAGTTGCCTCGCTCGCTCCGCTATCACCTCCTTAATAGGACCAAGACATTGGGTTAAGTGTGAACGCGTGTTTCTGCAAGCACCTCCACATTGTATGCGTGGGGGTTAAAGCCGACGACTGCAATCTTTCAGGTTATACACATGTTTACATAAACGGCTGCCCAGGAGGCATCATACTACTTTCAGGCAAAAGTATAAAAATAGCCTTATAAAAATCTATAAAAGCATGTCGCTTATAATGAGATTACATATCACTCAAACATAATATTTTTTGAGCACTGGGTCTCTATCAAATGAGCACCCTCAAGAACTTCTTCAAAGTAGTGCTCAGCAGCCCTTCGACCTATGGACGAATCCCGCGCTGAACAGTGGTAGCATCCATCTCCGCCCAATATGCTTTAACACGGGCAAAGGCCATTCGTGCGCCCTCTATGCACGCCGACCACTTCATCACATTAATGCACGGCACCACGTCAAGGAACTGCTGCACCAAGCTGAAATAGCTATTCGGTTTTGACCTTTCTGGCCATAGTTGATCCACAACATACCTCATGGAGAGTCCGGGCAACCTATTTAGTTCGGCCCATTCGGCTAATTAGTCAGTCAATGAAAGCAGACGCTCGGGAGAATGGAATTGTCTCCAAAACAGCTGGTCTACTTCATGGTCCCTCTGACCCTGGAAGTACTTGGCCGCATCGGCAGCGCTCGCTGCCAAATCCATATACACATCCTCCGAACTCCATAGCCGATCCAGAGGGGCATACCGTGGATCTCCGAACTTCCTCCGCAACATAAAGGATTTCCCAGCTACAATATCCCCGGCTTCCCGCAGCTCCTCCTTCTTTGCCCTCATAGCAGAGCGGAGGTCTTTTCTCGTCGCAGCAGCCTTCTCAAGGTCCGATGCCTTCGCCTGGTTTTCCTTTTCAAGAACCCGGAAACGGTCGGCGGCGGCTTTTAATTCTATGGCCATCTTGGCCATCTTATCTCGGCTCTCGCCATGCGCGGCCTTCTCGGCTTGCAACTCTTCGGCCGCCTTCAAAGTAGCCGCACTACCCAAGCTCGCTTGTTCCTTGGCTCGGGCAAGTTCTGCCCGCAAGGCTTTAACAGTGGCAACTCCATCTGTAGTCACAACATATTAAAGATACTGGCATCATGCTGCTCTTCCTATGTGGTGTTTACCAGATAATGACACTTACCCTGTGCCTCGTCAAGCCTTTTGTTAACAAGCTCGATGTCGGCGTCCGCCGCATCCAACTGCCGTCCTAAATGGGCAAACTCACTAGTCCGGCTAGCCACCGGAGCTTCCATCACCTGCACATAGAGGCAGTATGTTTATTTCCTGGGAATATGATCCTCTGTTCGTCGTCGTTTCCGACGACAACCAGAGTCTCAGGGGCTACTATCTACATAGGGCACACCTAGCATGTGCAGGACTATCAAACATTATTTTACGTACCTCATAGCTTGTCAGTAGACTCATAAAAGCTTCATGCAATCCGCTTTCGGCGGACGCGATTCTCTCCACCACCGTATTCATCAGCATAGGGTGTTCATCTGAGATGGCCGCTCACCCCACCAACTCCCTCAGAACATCCGATCGCACACTAGACGGTGCCGAACTCTTTTGTCAGCTCTCTTCGGGATCCGGACATTGGGGGCTCCGGGGGTCAATGGGATTATCTTCTGGCCTCACCGGATTCGTAGAGGCCCTCTGCGACGACACTTCGGGGTCGCCCGCTTCCGGAGTGGAGGAGTCCGGAGGAGGCATTTCGCTCTCCATCATCTCTAGAAGAAGATCCCCCGAAGACGAGCTCATTTGAGAGGGGCTAAGGCCTGAACTGCAAAAGATATATGCGGTCGTTATGTCCTCAGAAGAAAAGATGGCATACCTGTGCTATTACAGTATTTCGGGTCACTTACGACTCGCTGGAGAATTGATTCCCCTGTGGACTTTGTGCGGCAAAAGCACCCCCCAAGGTAGGACCCTCTGTGGGAGACTTTTTCTCCCGTTTGGAAGCTTCGGCTTCTGAACCCCCGGGCGCAGTCCTTTTCCTCCTCCGGTCGTCTCCCTTCATGGAGACGCTCGCTCCCTAAGTTAGAATGGGCAGCGTTGGGGGCCCGCGTCCACCCGTATTATCCTCCCCGGTATCTTCTTTCAAGGGCTCCGGGCAGGGTGCGACCTGGAGCATCTTTTCCAGTACCGGATTTTCCAAACCCTCAGGGAGGGGGCCGAACACCGAATCAACTTCGCCTTTGTTAGCCAGTCCTGGTCAAAAACCAAACTCTCAGAGATAACTTCGTAACAAATGAGAGATAGTATATTCGACCGGAAGATTCCTTACCTGTTCGGCGGCGTGGTTACTGCTCAGGCCCACGTCCTCGGTGATTTCCGGACACTCTACCTGAGGTCCGAAGAATGACTTGTACATCTCCTCGTGCGTCAGGCCGAGGAAATTTTGAATGACATGCGGTCCCTCGGGATTGAACTCCCACAAGCAAAGGGGCCGGCGTTTGCAAGGCTGGACTTGACGGACCAGCATAACTTGTATTACCGCAACCAAACTGAAATCTCCATTAAAGAGATCTCGAATGCGGCTTTGCAGTATAGGCATGTCCTTGGCTGGACCCCAGCTCAGTCCTCTGCTAATACATGACATCAGTTGTGGTGGAGGGCCCGAGCGGAAAACGGGGGCGGCCGCCCACTTGGCACTTCTAGGAGCCGTGATGTAGAACCACGCCTGTTGCCACAATTCAGACACCTCTGGAATGGAACCTTTGGGCCATGAAGCTCCCGTGATCTTGCGTATTGAGGCACCTCCACATGCCGCATGTTGCCCCTCGATCATCTTCGGCTTTACTTCAAAGGTCTTGAGCCATAGGCCAAAGTGAGGGGTAACCCGGAGGAAGGCCTCGCACATGACAATAAATGTCATGATATGAAGAAAGGAGTCTGGAGTTAGGTCATGGAAATCTAGCCCGTAGTAAAACATCAAGCCCCTGAGGAAAGGATCCAGAGCAAGGCCTAGACCTCGGAGGAAGTGGGAGGCGAACACGACGCTCTCATTGGGTTCGGGGGAGGGGACGGCCTGCCCCGGGGAGGCAGCCGATGCAAAATCTCGGCGGTCAGATATCTGGCCTCCCTCACCTTTTTGATGTCTTATTCCGTGACGGAGGAAGGCACCCATCGGCCTTGAAGGCTAGATCCGGACATGACTGAAGGTTCGGAGCACCTGACCTGAACTTTGGGCGTTTGAGCTTGAGGCGGGGGAAGGATTCGATTGAGCACGGGAGGGAAAAATAAAAGCCTTGTCCCTTTATAAAGAGGGTGAATATCAAGCGTCCTCTCCGTGTCCTTTGGACTTGCCTATAATCTAGGAGTCCTAGAAGCGGTTGGGTTACCCACGCCCGTATTGATGAGAATCCCAGAATAAGGGGACACGATCTCTGCTTTAACAAGACGTGCTATACCTTCAGCCGGACTCCTGGACTACGAAGATACAAGATTGAAGACTTCGTCCTGTGTCCGGGAGGGACTTTCCTTGGCGTGGAAGGCAAGCTTGGCGATACGGATATGTAGATCTCCTACCATTGTAACCGACTTTGTGTAACCCTAACCCTCTCCGGTGTCTATATAAACCAGAGGGTTTTAGTCCGTAGGACAACATAGATAACAACAATCATACCATAGGCTAGATTCTAGGGTTTAGCCTCTCTGATCTCGTGGTAGATCTACTCTTGTACTACCCATATCATCAATATTAATCAAGCAGGACGTAGGGTTTTACCTCCATCGAGAGGGCCCGAACCTGGGTAAAACTTCGTGTTCCTTGCCTCCTGTTACCATCCGGCCTAGACGCACAGTTCGGGACCCCCTACCCAAGATCCGCCGGTTTTGACACCGACAGGAACCCTTAACGGAACTATTCTCCCTCGAAGATGTTTCTTACTACCCATGTAATATAACATAACTAGTTGGGCACTTGTCTGATAAAGCACTAATGACCCCTACGCCTGGTCTCCATGCATACCCCGGTTCTTATATAACTGAGCGGGTATTCGGATACACTCCGGACTATTGGCCCGGAGGTTGAAGCGAAATGGTCCGCAACGACAAATGATCTACAATCCGGCTAGAAGGCACTATACATGTCACTTTAATTACATAGTCATGGAGACTGACTAAATTCCTCCTCTATACCATCCAACAGGTGGTCTAGCTTACAATCCTGTTGAGAATACTTTGCGGCTAATTCTACTTGCCCATAAACTAAGCTAACGGGGATCTCTTTTCCGTCGGGCCCCACAGGTCCGACCTCGGCCATGTGATTTGGGTCCGCCTTGGTATACCGCGTCTTCACCATGGCCTAGGCTTCTCTGGCACCTTGTCGGCAGGCTGATATCTTCCATAATCGGAAGCGCTGCCGTGCTCCCTTGAGCTTCTCCGCAAGCTCTGCAACGCCCTCTGGCAGGGAGACGGACGGCCATAAGGACTGGGCAACACCCTGCATCACCTGCCGAACTTGTTCGTGCAGATGTGACAGCTCGGACAGAAGGTCACCCGCAGACCCGGGCATCTCCTCCGCGGGACGACCCGTCAGCATACCTACAGACATAACGCTGTTAGTCGGCTTCTTCGCCAAACTCCTTTAAAAGGATTCGTTCAAGCACTTACTGAGAATGCCGCGCCGAAGCCGCTTATTCTCCTTCTCGGAGTCTGCAATCTGGCCCCGAGTGTCTTTTAGTTCCACGCTCAGCTTAATATTGGCATCTTGGAGATTGTTTTTCTCCTGCCTAACCTCAGTCAGCACACGTTTGCCAGCCTCTAGCTGTCGCATAACATGCTGGTCCTCCGGATTCATCTGCAACATCTGTTGTTAGATCTGCAGCCATGCCGCACGTTATATGGTAAACCATCATTTTTTAAAGTAAATGTTACCAGCAGGTGACTTTCTCGGTTCCTGCAATGTGGCCACAGCAGCCCGCAGTTGGGTCTTGCATTCCTCCAGCTCCTGTGACAGCCTAGTATTCTTCTCTGTAAGAACCTGCACAATAAAGATGATCCTTAAATCAGTTCTGCTAACTGTTTCAAGTCTCATGGGCTACTGATACATATAAATCACCAGATTTACTCACCCGTACGTCCTTTACATACTGATCTGTGGCTCTGGCTAGACCATCTTAAGCAGCACGGAGGTACGCCTCTCCAGAATTGAAGGCATCAAACGCCTCTGGTGAGAAACAAGCGTCACAGAGTACGGCCTGGCGGCGCCTATGATTCATGGCGCTTTCCACTTCTGAGTTTGTAGCGGATAATCTATCCGCATCCTTTGTAGGGGGATTATCTAGCGCCTGCCCCATATCGGCTTCTGCCTCCATGTCCGGTCATGGCGCCTGACTGGTGGAAGCATGATTGGCAACATCGCCGGACATATTCCAGCGAGCGTTTTTTCTGTTAAAGAAACACGGGTGTCATTACATTTCGAGAAAGACGACAACCACGGAGCGGGGTTTGTTATACCTTTGTGCCGGCGTCTCCGTCCTGACCGCCTTCCTTTTTGGCCTACCCGACCTCGGTGCCTCCTGTTGGCGCGTTGCTGCGGGTTCGACAGGGCGTCCCGAATGCCTTCCCAATAAAAATGCCATGTGTATATGGTGGGTGAAGTGCATAAAAGGGGATCCTAGTTTTGGAGTTGGGATTTTTGGTTTTCTTACTTGCGATGCAGGGAGCAGCTCGGGATAGTCGGCCGTAATGGCCACCATGGCATTTTCCCAGCTTAACTGATAGAACTGCCGGTCTATCAGCTCCACAAATATGACTGAATCTTCTTCAAGTCCGGAGTCGAGGGCCCGGTGAGGGTCCTCTGGTTGTGGAGAAGGGCTGCTGACCTCCTATATGGCTTTTCGCAGTTCCTGCAGCAAAGTGGCAAGGTGAATACTTATAACAAAGAATGCGGGAAAAATGGGAGTAGGGAGATATAACTTACCCAGCTTGGAGGATTGTACATGGAGAATCCATCCCATGGCTTGATGCGGGTGAAATCCTCTTCCTCACCCTTAAACAGTTCGGATAGAATTTTCGCTAGAGCGGCAGCATTGTCTGGACCCTTACGCCTGCAGCGGGTGGCGTCATCCGCCCCGTTATAACACCACAAGGGGTGCCCACGATATTGAAGTGGCTACACTCCCCATATTATGCAAATTGACATAACTTCGATTAATGTCAGTCTGCATCGAGAAAGTGCTTTAATCCGATTCATCAGATAGAGGACTTCTCCATTGTCTTCTGTCTGGGGGCTCTGTGGGCGCCAACTTCGGCGTTTCTTCAGAGGAGCAGCGTTGAACTCAGGAAGACCCCGCCGAATAGGGTCCGAAAGGGGGACGTCCTCCATATAAAACCATTCTGAAGGCCAGTCTTCGGATGACTTCTTTGGGGTACCGGACAGGTATCCGGTATCGGCGATGCGCCATATTTCGGCTCCGCCCACTTGATAAAGTGACCCCCTCTGTGTGCGAGGGACGAGGCAAAATAGCCTTTTCCACAGCTCGAAGTGAGCCTCGCAGCCCAGAAACAACTCGCAGAGAGCAACATAGCTGGCGATGTGTAGAAGGGAGGCAGGGGTGAAATTGTGTAATTGGAGGCCGTAGAACTCCAGGAGCCCGCGGAGGAACGGATGAATTGGAAATCCGAGTCCCCTTAGTAAATAAGGAACAAGGCAGACCCATTCCCCCATAGAGGGACAGGGAAAGCTCTCTGCTTGTTCCCCGCCATTATAGGTGGCGAGCCCGGCTCGAACGGGCACCATGTACGCCGGAGGGAGAAATCCCTTAGTCTGTAGTTCGACTAAACGACTGTGTGGGAGTGAACACCTCTCCCAATCACCGGGCTTAGGGCTTCGGGGGCGGGAGGAGGAGCTGCGGAGGTTGGCCATGCTGGAATGGATCTTTCCGGAACGCGCTCTGATGGACTCTCGCTGGGGGAGGATGGTATGGATTGATACGTCGATTTTGCATCATGCTTTTATATTGATATTTATTGCATTATGGACTGTTATTTCACTTTATGTCACAATACTTACGGCTATTCTCTCTTATTTTACAAGGTTTACATAAAGAGGGAGAATGCCGGCAGCTGGAATTCTGGGATGGAAAAGGAGCAAATATTAGAGGCCTATTGTGCGCAACTCCAAAAGTCCTGAAAAATCACGGGACATCTTAAAAGAAATAAAGAAAAATCCTTGCCAAAGATGAAGGCCAGGGGCCCAAACCCTTCTCACGAGGGTGGGGGACGCCCCCCTAGGGCGCGCCACCTACCTCGTGGGCCCCCTGGTGGCTCTCCGACGTCCATCTTGTCCTATATGAAGTCTTTCGATGAGAAAAAAATCATAAGCAACCTTTCGGGACGAGACTCCGCCGCCACGAGGCGGAACCGAGGCGGAACCAATCTAGAGCTCCGGCAGAGCTGTTCTGCCGGGGAAACTTCCCTCCGGGAGGGGGAAATCATCACCATCGTCATCACCAACGCTCCTCTCATCGGGAGAGGGCAATCTCCATCAACATCTTCATCAGCACCATCTCATCTTGAAACCCTAGTTCATCTCTTCTATCCAATTCTTGTCTCAATGTCCGGGATTGGTGCTAGTAGGTTGCTAGTAGTGTTGATTACTCCTTGTAGTTGATGCTAGTTGGTTTATTTGGTGGAAGATCATATGTTCAAATCCTTTATGCATATTATTACCCCTCTGATTATGAACATGAATATGCTTTGTGAGTAATTACGTTTGTTCCTGAGGACAAGGTAGAAGTCTTGCTATTAGTAGTCATGTGAATTTGGTATTCGTTTGATATTTTGATAAGACACTACTGGAATCAGCTCATTTGCCATCTGCCAGCTCTTTGCCGTCAGCTAGCGGACGGCAAAGAAGCTCTTTGCCATCAGCTACCCAAAAGCAGACGGCAAAGAAATGGCAGACGGCAAAGAAGCTCGTTGCCGTCCGCGAGCTCTTTGCCGTTTGCCACCAGATGGCAAAGAATCTTTGCCGTCCGCTGGCAGACGGCAAAGAGAGAGGTGGCCCCCACCCCCCGCCCGTTTGGAAAAAAACTTAACGGCCCACCTCTTTGCCATCTGCCTGCAGACGCAAAGAGGCAAAAGGGCGGACGGCAAAGAGAGGCGGACGGCAAAGAGGACACTACCTAACGGCCCGTACCCCCCCGCCAGTTATTCTCTGTTCTCTCCTCGCCGACGCGCCCCGCCACCACTTCCCACCCCACCGCCGCCGCCCGCCGCGCGCCGCCGCCCCCAGCACTCGCCGCCGCCCCACCGGCCCACCGCCCCGTCGCCACTGCTGCCCGGCGCCGTCGCCCCACCACTCGTCGCCCCCGCCGCCCCCGCGCCCCCCCGCCCCCCCCGCCCCGCCCCCCCCGCCCCGGCCCCCCCCGCCCGGCCCCCCGCCCCCCGCCCGCCCCCCGCCCCGCCCGGCCCCCCGCCGCCCCGGCCCGCCCCCGCCGCCCCGGCCAGCCCCGGGGGCCTCCTCCACCGCCCCGCCCCCCTCCTCCACCGGCCCTGCCCCAGGTGAGCCCCCTTCCTTTTTTTCTGTTTTTTTTCTGTTTTTTTCCTTTTTAGTTTTAGTTTAGATTTAGTTTTAGTTTTAGTTTTAGGTTTAGTTTTAGTTTAGTTTTAGGTTTAGATTTATTTTTCCTTTTTTCTGTTTTATTAGTTTTAGGTTTATGTTTAGTTTAGATTTAGTTAGTTTTAGTTTTAGTTTTAGATTTAGGTTTAGTTTTAGGTTTAGTTTAGTTTTAGGAAAGAAGAAGAAGAAAAAAAGAGGAGAGGAGGAGAAGAAGAAGAGGAAAAAGGAAAGGAAGAAGAAGAAGAGGAGGAGGAGAAGAAAAAAGAAGAAGAGGAAGAAGAAGAAGAAAAAAGAGGAGAGGAGGAGAAGAAGAAGAGGAAAAAGGAAAGGAGGAAGAAGAGGAAGAAGAAGAAGAAGAAGGAAAAAAAGGAAGAAAAGGAAGAAAAGGAAGAAAAGGAAGAAGAGGAAGAAGAAGAAAAAGAAAAAGAGGAAAAAAAACTAACCCGACACGGCACCCCGACCCCGACCCGGCACCCCGACACGACACCCCGACCCCTAGACCCCGACCCCGACACCCCGACCCCGACCCCGACCCCGACACCCCGACCCCGAGCCTGACCGACACCCCGACCCCGACACCGGACACGACCCGACCCCGACCGCACCCCGACCCGCGCACCCCGACCCCGACCCGACACGCCCCGCACCGCCGACCCCGACACCCGGCAAACGACACCCGCAGCCGACAGTCCCTGACAGGCACACCGCACCTTACCCCACACCGACAGGCACCGCCGACCCGGACCCGCACCGGCCGACCAGACGACCCCTACCCGAGACCCACCCCGAAGCCTTGATCGAGACCCGACCCGAGACCCCGCCCGACCCGCACCAACCCGACACCCGACCGCGAGACATCCTCCCGAACCCCGGGCCTGACCCGACACGAGCCGAACCCGACACCGGCCACGGCACCGCCGACCACGCGACCCGGCACCCCGACCCGACACCCCGACCACGAGACCCCGACCCCGATCCCGCCACGCCCGACCCCCCGAGCCTGACCTGACACCCCGACCCCGAAACAACACCCCGACACCGACTCGGCACTACCCCGACATCGACACGACACCCCGACCCCCCGACCCCGAAACAGCACCCTGAGCCCCGACACGGCACCCCGACACCGACAGAACACCCCGACCACCGACACCTCCCGAAAAGGTGTTCTTTGGCCTTCTAGAGGCCGACGGGGTCATATATTTGTGAATTATTAGTTAGGTCATATATTTTTCGATTTTGTTATGAAAAACATCATATATAATTGTGTTGATCGTGTAGTTTTAAATGTGCAGTTGTTTCATCGCTGCGAGGTTTGGTGTTCGACGACCTCGCCGTGCGTTTGACGAGCTCTGCCCCTTCGTTCGTGGGTGAGCACAAATGACAAGTCCTCCTCCCCCATTAATTATTTGATCTATTCCGATGAAACTTGATAGCTAGCTATATATGTGTCTTGAATCAGCAGTATGCGTAACCAATATGTGTCTCCTGTTCGAAAGCGTCATAGTTATAAATATGCATGCATTTGCATATTTATAACCTTGATTCTTTCGAATTGTCCAACGCTATCCATGGACAGCCCGAGTATGTGTAGATTGGGTTCGTTTTCCCATATGCTTTGCTCCGGATCCGACGCATATATTTTGTCAGTGCCTCCCCTGTTGTTCTCCGGGTACACATCCTCTCTGTTTATTGCAGAGACGTGTATCAGGAGAACAGCGGGGAGGTGCTGCCGAAATTTTGCATCGGATCCGGAGCATAGCATGGGAAAATGAACCCAATCTACACATACACGGGTGGGATTAGGACCTATCATTACCTATTAGAGTGTAGGTTGCATGGGCGTAATAAAATTGACAAAGTAGATCAACTAATGAATATATACATGGTGAATTACATATATAATTGTTGTGTGTCCAGTAGCTCTGAAAGTCAAGATGAGTGACCGTGCTTGGATGTATACCGGTCACACTGGTCAGAACAAATGGAGCGCTGAATGGTTCACAAAAACTAAGGGGTTTTTGCAAGCCGCATTTGCAAATGGCCAAAAGAAAACCTGGTGCCCCTGTTTCCGGTGCGGCAATTGGGAAAAGAAGACAGAGGCTGAAATGGGCAAACACCTGCAGAAGAGTGGTTTTACGCCCGATTATACGGTGTGGACATTTCATGGTGAGTCTGCCCAACGTGACCGAGCTGAGGTGGATCGTCGTCGCACCGACGAGCATGGTACTGGGATGGAAAACATGGTGCAAGGCTATGATGATGCTCGGGATTCGGACGAGGAGATGGAGGAATCTGCAAAGGCCTTCAATGAAATGTTGGAGTCTTTGAAACGTCGGCTCCACGAGCACACTGAGCTTTGTCAGTTGGATGCCATCTCACAAGTAATGGCTCTGAAGGCTCAGTTCAACTTGGGCAGTGAATGCTCTAAAACGATCTGTACTTAGCTTACTTATGTCAAAAATTGCATAATTAGCTTAGTTAGCTCATAGACGATCCATTTTACCTAAGTTAGCTCTAAAATGACCCATTTTACCTAGGTTAGCTTATAAATGATCCAGTTCATCCAAGTTAGCTCAAAAATGACCCATTTTACCTAGATTAGCTCCTAAATGATCCATTTTACCTACGTTAGCTTTAAAATGACCCATTTCACCTAGGTTAACTCCAAAATGACCCATCTTACCTAGGTTATCTCATAAACGATCCATTTCAACTAATTTAGCTCATAAACGATCCATTTCACCAAGTTAGCTAAAAAACGATCCATTTCACCTAAATTAGCTCTTAAAGGATCCATTTCACCTAAGTTAGCTCAAAAAGATCCATTTCAACTAAATTAGCTCATAAATGATCCATTTCACCTAAGTTAGCTCAAAAACGATCCATTTCAACTAAGTTAGCTCATAAATGATCCATTTCACCTAAGTTAGCTAAAAAATGATCCATTTCACCTTAGTTACCTCAAAAACGATCCATTTGACCTTAGTTAGCTCATAAACGACCCATTTCAACTAAGTTAGCTCATAAATGATCCATTTCACCTTAGCTAGCTCATAAACGACCCATTTCAACTTAGTTAGCTCATATATGATCCATTTCACGTAAGTTAGCTCATAAATGACATACTCTTCTTGTTCTAGTCTTCTTCTTGTTCTACTCTTCTTGTTCTAGTCTTCTTCTTGTTCTACTCTTCTTGTTCTAACTTTCTTATTTTTCATTTTGCAGATTTCATTCACTTGACAAAAGCTTGCATAGATGGAGTGCTCCTTATCCCTTTCTCCATTTCTTTTGTATCGTTGAACTATGCATGTATCGTTGGATGAAACTATTGTAATATATATGGTTGGATGCCTCTATGTTGAACTTGTTATGTATGATGGAACTATGCATGTAATATATATGGTTGGATGATGAAGTTATGTGTTGGATATCTTATATGTTTGCTCTGTAATGGCCTTTTGAAATATATCTATATATGTCATATATATTTGTGATGAAAATTGTTGGATTTAATAAAAAACAGATAAAAGAGCCAATATGCAGGCTCTTTGCCGTCTGCCACCGACGGCAACGGGCTCTTTGCCGTCTGCCGCGGACGGCAAAGAAGACACGTGGCATCCAGCTGTGCTTCCTAGGAGCTGACCCATTTGGTCAGTTTGCCTACAGTGGCAGACGGCAAAGACTTTGCCATCAGTGGCAGACGGCAAAGAACCTGCACTTTGCCATCAGTGGCGGACGGCAAAGAACCTGCCATGTAGTGACGTGTAGATGACATCATACGGCGGACGGCAAAGACACTAGAAATTTTGCCGTCAGCAGCGGACGGCAAAGGCCTGTCGTTAGCCACCTAACGGACTGACAACGCAATTATTGCCGTCTGCTCTCTTTGCCGTCCGCCGCAGACGGCAAAGGGCCTTTGACGTCAGCCGCCAGGAAGCAGACGGCAAAGTAGCTGTTTACCGTAGCCTACTTTGCCGGAGCCTTTTGCCGTCCGCGGCTGACGGCAAAGGCCTTTGCCGTCCGCCGTTCATGCCTTTGCCGTCCGCCGTGGCAGACGGCAAAATAGCTGATTCCTGTAGTGAGATGTATGTTGTCTAGCCTCTAGTGGTGTTATGTGAACGTCGACTACATAACACTTCACCATTATTTTGGCCTAGAGCAAGGCATTGGGAAGTAATAAGTAGATGATGGATTGCTAGAGTGATAGAAGCTTCAACCCTAGTTTATGCGTTGCTTCGTAAGGGGCTGATTTGGATCCATATGTTTCACGCTATGGTTAGGTTTACCTTAATACTTTTGTTGTAGTTGCGGATGCTTGCAATAGAGGTTAATCATAAGTGGGATGCTTGTTCAAGTAAGAACAACACCTAAGCACCGGTCCACCCACATATGAACATGATGAAAACTAGCTTGACAATATTCCCATGTGTCCTCAGGAGCGCTTTTCCTATTATAAGAGTTTGTTCCGGCTTGTCCTGTGCTACAAAAAGGATTGGGCCACCTTGCTGCACCTTATTTACTTTTGTTACTTGTTGCTCGTTACAATTTACCTTATTACAACACTATCTGTTACCACTTATTTCAGTACTTGCAGAGAATACCTTGCTGAAAACCGCTTATCATTTCCTTCTGCTCCTCGTTGGGTTCGAGACTCTTACTTATCGAAAGGACTACGATAGATCCCCTATACTTGTGGGTCATCAAGACTCTTTTCTGGCGCCGTTGCCGGGGAGTGTAGCGCCCTTTGGTAGGTGGAATTTGGTAAGGAAAAATTTATATAGTGTGCTGAAATTTACTGTCACTTGTTATTATGGAAAGTAATTCTCTGAGGGGCTTGTTCGGGGTATCTTCACCCCGTCCAGTAGAGCAAAGAGTTGCTCCTCAACCTACTGAACCTATTGAAAATGAAACTCCTTTTATATTTCCTTCGGGTATAATGGAAAAACTGCTCGCTAATCCTTTTACAGGAGATGGAACAAAGCATCCTGATGAGCACTTATTATATGTGGATGAAGTTTGTGGATTATTTAAGCTTGCAGGTGTATCCGATGATGCTGCTAAGAAGAAGGTCTTCCCTTTATCTTTGAAGGAAGACGCATTGATATGGTATAGGCTATGTGATACGAGATCGTGGGACTATAAAAGATTGAAATTGGAATTTCATCAAAAGTATTACCCTATGCATCTTGTTCATCGTGATCGCAATTATATATATAATTTCTAGCCTGGCGAAGGAGAAAGCATCGCTCAAGCTTGGGGGAGGCTTAAATCAATGTTATATTCATGCCCCAATCATGAGCTCCCGAGAGAAATAATTATGCAAAGTTTTTATGCTCGGCTTTCTCATAATAATCAAACCATGCTTGATACTTCTTGTGCTGGCTCTTTTATGATGAAGACTATTGAATTCAGATGGAACTTATTGGATAGAATTAAACGCAACTCTGAAGATTGGGACCTCGACAAAGGTAAGGAGTCAGGTATGACACCTAAGTTTGATTGTGTTAAATCTTTTATGGATACCGATATTTTCCGTAAGTTTAGCACTAAATATGGACTTGATTCTGAGATAGTAGCTTCTTTCTGTGAATCTTTTGCTACTTATGTTGATCTCCCTAAGGAGAAGTGGTTTAAATATCATCCTCCCATAGAAGTAAAAGTAGCTGCACCTATTAAAGTTGAAGAAAAGACTGTCACTTATAATGATCCTATTGATCCTACTTCTTATATTGAGAAACCACCTTTCCCTGTTAGAATAAAGGATCATGCCAAAGCTTCAACTATTGTTCGTAAAAGCAATATTAGAACTTATAAACCTCCTGAGCAAGTTAAAGTAGAACCTAATATTGCTATTGTTAAAGATCTCTTGTCTGATAATATTGATGGGCATGTTATTCAGTTCGAAGGTGAAACTGCTAGAATTGCTAAACCGTGTGATAAGGATAAACATAGACCGGTGGTAGGCATGCCTGTTATTTTTGTTAAAATAGGAGATCATTGTTATCATGGCTTATGTGATATGGGTGCTAGTGCTAGTGTTATACCTCATGACTTATACAAAGAAATTAAGAATGAAATTGCACCTGTTGAGTTAGAAGATATTGATGTTACTGTTAAACTTGCTAATTGAGATACTATTGCACCAATTGGAATTGTTAGAGATGTTGAAGTCTTGTGTGGGAAAACTAAATATCCTCCTGATTTTCTTGTTCTTACTTATCCACAAGATAGCTTTTATCCCATTATATTTGGTAGACCCTTCTTAAATATTGTCAATGCTACCATAGACTGCACTAAGAATATTGTTACTGTTGGTTTGGATGATATGGTTCATGAGTTTAATTTCTCTAAATTTAGTAAACAACATCGTGAGGAAGAATTACCTAGTAAGGATGAAATTATTGGTCTTGCTTCTATTGTCGTACCTCCTAGTGATCCTTTAGAACACTATTTGCTAGACCATGAAAATGATATGTTCATGAATGAAAGAAGGGAAATAGATGAAGTATTCTTTAAACAGGAACCTATTCTGCAACACAACTTGCCTGTTGAAATTTTAGGAGATCCTCCTCCACCCAAGGGTGATCCTGTGTTTGAGCTTAAACCGTTGCCTGATAATCTTAAATATGCTTATCTTGATGAAAAGAAGATATATCCTATTATTATTAGTGCTAACCTTTCAGAGCATGAAGAAGAAAGATTATTGAAAACTCTAAAGAAGCATCGTGCTGCTATTGGATATACTCTTGATGATCTTAAGGGCATTAGTCCCACTCTATGTCAACATAAAATAAATTTGGATGCAGATGCCAAACCAGTTCGTGATCCTCAACGACGTCTGAATCCTAAAATGAAAGAAGTGGTAAGAAAAGAAATACTTAAGCTTCTGGAGGCAGGTATAATTTATCCCATTGCTCATAGTGAGTGGGTAAGTCCTGTCCATTGTGTCCCTAAGAAGGGAGGTATTACTATTGTTCCTAATGATAAAGATGAATTGATTCCACAAAGAATTATCACATGCTATAGGATGGTAATTGATTTCCGCAAATTAAATAAAGCTACTAAGAAAGATCATTACCCCTTACCTTTTATTGATCAAATGCTAGAAAGATTATGCAAACATAAACATTATTGCTTTCTAGATGGTTATTCTGGTTTCTCTCAAATACCTGTGTCGGCTAGAGATCAATCAAAGACTACTTTTACATGCCCTTTTGGTACTTTTGCTTATAGACGTATGCCTTTTGGTTTATGTAATGCACCTGCTACCTTTCAAAGATGCATGATGGCTATATTCTCTGACTTTTGTGAAAAGATTTGTGAGGTTTTCATGGACGACTTTTTGGTCTATGGTTCTTCTTTTGACGATTGCTTGAGCAATCTTGATCGAGTTTTGCAGAGATGTGAAGAAACTAATCTTTTCTTGAATTGGGAAAAGTGCCACTTTATGGTTAATGAAGGTATTGTCTTGGGGCACAAAGTTTCTGAAAGAGGTATTGAAGTTGATAAAGCCAAGGTTGATGCTATTGAAAAGATGCCATGTCCCAAGGACGTCAAAGGTATAAGAAGTTTCCTTGGTCACGCTGGATTTTATAGGAGGTTGATTAAGGACTTCTCAAAAATTTCTCGGCCTCTAACTAATTTATTGCAAAAAGATATACCATTTGTCTTTGATGATGATTGTGTAGAAGCATTTGAAATACTTAAGAAAGCATTAGTCTCTGCACCTGTTGTTCAGCCACCTGATTGGAATTTACCCTTTGAAATTATGTGCGATGCTAGTGATTATGTTGTAGGTGCTGTTCTAGGGCAAAGAGTTGATAAGAAATTAAATGTTATTCATTATGCTAGTAAGACTCTAGACAATGCTCAAAGAAATTATGCTACTACTGAAAAAGAGTTTTTAGCAGTTGTATTTGCTTGTGATAAGTTCAGACCTTATATTGTTGATTCTAAAGTAACTATTCACACTGATCATGCTGCTATTAAATACCTTATGGAAAAGAAAGATGCTAAACCTAGACTTATTAGATGGATTCTCTTGCTACAAGAATTTGATTTGTATATTGTTGATAGAAAGGGAGCTGAGAACCCCGTTGCAGACAACTTATCTAGGTTAGAAAATATTCTTGATGACCCACTACCTATTAATGATGACTTTCCTGATGAACAATTAAATGTTGTAAGTACTTCTCGTAGTACTCCATGGTATGCTGATTATGCTAATTATATTGTTGCTAAGTTTATACCACCAAGCTTCACATACCAGCAAAAGAAAAAAATTCTTCTATGACTTGAGACATTACTTTTGGGATGACCCACATCTTTATAAAGAAGGAGTAGATGGTGTTATTAGACTTTGTGTACCTGAGCATGAACAGGAACAGATCCTACGCAAGTGTCATTCCGAGTCTTATGGAGGACACCACGCTGGAGATAGAACTGCACATAAGGTATTGCAATCTGGTTTTTATTGGCCTACTCTCTTCAAGGATGCCCGTAAGTTTGTCTTGTCATGTGATGAATGTCAAAGAATTGGTAATATTAGTAGACGTCAAGAAATGCCTATGAATTATTCTCTTTTAATTGAACCGTTTGATGTTTGGGGCTTTGATTTTATGGGACCTTTTCGTGCCTCTAATGGATATACACATATTTTAGTTGCTGTTGATTACGTTACTAAGTGGGTAGAAGCTATTCCAACTAGTAGTGTTGATCATAACACTTCTATCAAAATGCTTAAGGAAGTTATTTTGCCAAGGTTTGGTGTCCCTAGATATTTAATGACTGATGGTGGTTCACACTTTATTCATGGTGCTTTCCATAAAATGCTTGCTAAATATGATGTTAATCATAGAATTGCATCTCCTTATCACCCACAGTCCAGTGGTCAAGTAGAGTTGAACAATAGAGAGCTCAAATTAATTTTGCAAAAGACTGTTAATAGGTCTAGAAAGAATTGGTCTAAGAAACTTGATGATGCATTATGGGCATATAGAACTGCGTACAAAAATCCTATGGGTATGTATCCATATAAAATGGTATATGGAAAAGCATGTCACTTACCTCTCGAACTAGAACATAAGGCATATTGGGCTATTAAGGAGCTCAACTATGATTTCAAACTTGCCGGTGAGAAGAGGTTATTTGATATTACCTCACTTGATGAATGGAGAACCCAAGCATATGAAAATGCCAAGTTATTTAAAGAAAAAGTTAAAAGATGGCATGACAAAAGGATACAAAAGCGTGAGTTTAATGTAGGTGATTATGTATTGCTATACAACTCTCGTTTAAGATTTTTTGCAGGAAAACTTCTCTCTAAATGGGAAGGCCCCTATGTTATCGAGGAGGTCTATCGTTCCGGTGCAATAAAAATCAACAACTTCGAAGGCACAAATCCGAAGGTGGTAAACGGTCAAAGAATCAAACATTATATCTCAGGTAATCCCATAAATGTTGAAACCAATATTATTGAAACCATAACCCCGGAGGAATACATAAGGGACACTTTCCGGAACGTTTCAGACTCCGAAAAGGAATAGGTATGTGGTACGGTAAGTAAACTAACTCCAAAACAATTTTTAAGGCAATATTTCTCTGTTTTGGAATATTTAGAAAATTAGAAAAATAAGTAGCAGTCCGGGAAGGACACGAGGGCCCCATGAGGGTGGTGGGCGCACCCTACCCCCTGGGCGTGCCCCCTACCTCGTGAGCGCCTCGTGTGCCTTCCGGACTCCATTTTCTTGCACGTTACGTATTTTTGTTGGTAAAAATTCATTATATATTCTCCCGAAGGCTTTGACTCCCGTATCACGCAAATCTCCTATGTTCTTGTTTCGAGCTGTTTTCTGTCAGGGTTTTCAAGGCCAGGCATCATGTCGCCCCCCTCCTCTAACAAAGAAGAATTGAGTATCTGGGTATGGGCACTCCCCTTGGCAACTGCCAAGCTTGGGGGGGGGTGCCCCGGTATCGTATCACAATCACATCTCCTATCTTTACCATTTTTCTTAGTTCGATCCTATTAGTAGTATCTTGATCTAGTAGCATAAAGTTTATGGCATGATCTAGTTTTGAGTTTTGTTTTATGACCTCTCTATGTAATCGAGTCCGTGAGTTATATATAATAAAGATTAGTGTTGAGTCAAGGGCCTGATTATTTTGCCATGATCTTGGGTGAATAAAAGAAAAGAGAAAAAGAATAAAAAGAAACAACAAGTTCATATTGATCTTATTGAGAGTAATGACTTCACATAGAAAGAGTATGATGGTTAAAAGTTGTTGGGAATTGGCAGACATAGCTTTAGTCATTGTTGCAATTAATAGGAAGTAATAAGGAAAGAGAGGTTTCACATATAGATATATTATCATTGACATCTTTTATGATTGTAAGCACTCATCAAAATATGACATGCTAAAGAGTTGATATTGGACAAGGAAGACAACGTAATGAGTTATGTCTTTCTTATATCTGAGATAAAGTATGTTGTCATGGTTCCTCTAACTTGTTGAGCTTGCCTTTCCCCCTCATGCTAGCCAAATTCTCAGCACCAAGTAGAAATACTACTTGTGCTTCCAAATACCCTTAAACCAGTTTTGCCATGAGAGTCCACCATATCTACCTATGGATTGAGTAAGATCCTTCAAGTAAGTTGTCATCGGTGCAAAGCAATAAAAATTTCTCTAAATATGTATGATTGATTGGTGTGGGAGAAATAAGCTTTATACGATCTTGTGATGTGGAAGTAATAAAAGCGACGGACTGCATAATAAAGGTTCATATCACAAGGGGCAATATAAAGTGACGTTCTTTCGCATTGAGATTTTGTGCATCCAACCATAAAAGCGCATGGCAACCTCTGCTTCCCTCTGCGAAGGGTCTATCCTTTATTATTATCTTCTACCTTATGCAAGAGACATGGTGATCTTCACCTTTCCTTTTTTCATTTTATCCTTGGGCAAGCTCAGCATGTTGGAAAGAACATGATATATATATATATATATATATATATATAATTGGATGTAGGGGAGCATGAACCATTATTGTTGACATTACCCTTGAGGTAAAAGGTTGTGGGGCAAAACTATAAGCCCCTATCTTTCTCTGTGTCCGATTAAAACTCCGTAACCACAAGTATCGCGTGAGTGTTAGCAATTATGGAGGACTAAATGATAGTTGAGTATGTGGACTTGCTTTTTAGCTATGACATAGACTCTTTCCGATGTTATGATAAATTGCAATTGCTTCAATGACTGAGATTATAGTTTGTCGGAGCCCAATAAGGTTTATGATTGATACTTTTGCATTGTGAATAGATCATCGCTCGAACATAAGTAATCATATGACAAAATCTGTATATGTTGCTGTTATGAGAATAATCATGATGCCTTCATGTCCATATATTATTTTTATCGACGCCTCTACCTCTAAACATGAGGACATATTTATTGTTATCGGCTTTTCGCTTGAGGACAAGCGAGGTCTAAGCTTGGGGGAGTTGATACGTCCATTTTGCATCATGCTTTTATATTGATATTTATTGCATTATGGACTGTTATTTCACTTTATGTCACAATACTTATGGCTATTCTCTCTTATTTTACAAGGTTTAGATAAAGAGGGAGAATGCCGGCAGCTGGAATTCTGGGCTGAAAAAGGAGCAAATATTGGAGGCCTATTCCGCACAACTCCAACAGTCCTGAAACTTCACGGGTCATCTTAAAAGAAATAAAGAAAAATCCTCGCCAAAGATGAAGGCCAGGGGGCCCACACCCTTCTCATGAGGGTGGGGGCGCCCCCCTAGGGCGCGCTCCCTACCTCGTGGGCCCCCTGGTGGCTCTCCGACGTCCATCTTGTCCCATATGAAGTATTTCGATGAGAAAAAAATCATAAGCAACCTTTTGGGACGAGACTCCGCCGCCACGAGGCGGAACCGAGGCGGAACCAATCTACAGGTCCGGCAGAGCTGTTCTGCCGGGGAAACTTCCCTCCGGGAGGGGGAAATCATCACCATCATCATCACCAACGCTCCTCTCATCGGGAGAGGGCAATCTCCATCAACATCTTCATCAGCACCATCTCATCTCCAAACCCTAGTTCATCTCTTGTATCCAATTCTTGTCTCAAAGTCCGGGATTGGTGCTAGTAGGTTGCTAGTAGTGTTGATTACTCCTTGTAGTTGATGCTAGTTGGTTTATTTGGTGGAAGATCATATGTTCAGATCCTTTATGCATATTATTACCCCTCTGATTATGAACATGAATATGCTTTGTGAGTAATTATGTTTGTTCCCGAGGACAAGGGAGAAGTCTTGCTATTAGTAGTCATGTGAATTTGGTATTCGTTTGACATTTTGATAAGATATATGTTGTCTAGCCTCTAGTGGTGTTATGTGAACGTCGACTACATAACACTTCACCATTATTTGGGCCTAGAGGAAGGCATTGGGAAGTAATAAGTAGATGATGGGTTGCTAGAGTGATAGAAGCTTCAACCCTAGTTTATGCGTTGCTTCGTAAGGGGCTGATTTGGATCCATATGTTTCATGCTATGGTTAGGTTTACCTTAATACTTTTGTTGTAGTTGCGGATGCTTGCAATAGAGGTTAATCATAAGTGGGATGCTTGTTCAAGTAAGAACAGCACCTAAGCACCGGTCCATCCACATATCAAATTATCAAAGTATCGAACGCGAATCATATGAACGTGATGAAAACTAGCTTGACGATATTCCCATGTGTCCACGGGAGCGCTTTTCCTATTATAAGAGTTTGTTCCGGCTTGTCCTTTGCTACAAAAAGGATTGAGCCACCTTGCTACACCTTATTTACTTTTGTTACTTGTTGCTCGTTACAATTTACCTTATTACAAAACTATTTGTTACCACGTATTTCAGTACTTGCAGAGAATACCTTGCTGAAAACCCCTTATCATTTCCTTCTGCTCCTCGTTGGGTTCGATACTCTTACTTATCGAAAGGACTAAAATAGATCCCGAATACTTGTGGGTCATCATGGATCAGATCTAAGGATCCCCATCCCTTTAATAGACAATTTATTTATCTGCCTAGGGGGGCAAATGTAAAAATGCCCTGGCGCCTTGTATTCATTCGAAGCATGGGAGAAAGCCCTTATTGGGCACAGAAGCCAAGAGGTCCAAACATTCATGGGACCGGACACTGCTTTACAAACGTTCGGAAGATGGAGAAGAACCCGCCTTGCAATGTCGAAGACAATACTGCGCGCCGGACTCATCGTCATTGAAGCCTGGTTCGGGGGCTAGTGAGGGAGTCCTGGATTAGGGGGTATCCGGACAGCCGGATTATATCCTTTGGCCGGACTGTTGGACTATGAAGATACAAGATTGAAGGCTTCATCTCGTGTCCGGATGGGACTCTACTTGGCGTGGAAGGCAAGCTAGGCAATACGGATATGTATATCTCCTCCTTTGTAACCGACCTTATGTAACCCTAGCCCCCTCCGGTGTCTATATAAACCGGAGGGTTTAATCCGTAGGACAACATACAATCATACCATAGGCTAGCTTCTAGGGTTTAGCTTCTCTGATCTCGTGGTAGATCTAATCTTGTACTACCCATATCATCAATATTAATCAAGAAGGACGTAGAGTTTTACCTCCATCAAGAGGGCCCGAACCTGGATAAAACATCGTGTCCCCTGCCTCATGTTACCATCCGCCTTAGACGCACAGTTCGGGACCCCCTACCCGAGATCCGCCAGTTTTGACACCGACAACGATGATATAGTACTAGGACATCACACTAGACTTATCTTCCTGGGTTATACAAGAATATTTCAAATATTGTCTATGAAGTATGTTCAATGTACATGAATGCTTTAAAACCCAATTATATGTTTCTGTCTTATGAAAAGTAAAGTTATTGTGCAATATCGATGAGTGCATATTCTGTTTTGTTGTTTCGTCAAATTCATTTGCTTGGCTGTGAAAAAAACATATGTAAAGCTTAGGCAATAAACGGATAATGGAATTATTATCACAGACAAGTTGGCATTTGTGATGCGTTGATATCACTCACAGGCCTACTGGCCCATTTGTAACTGCCAAGTTATCACTGACCCTGGGGAACCGACAGGCAGCTCGCGCATCAGTGATGATATGATTTGACGGCCAATGCTATTCTGATCGTAGTAGTGAAATAGGACCGCCACCACGACCATGTAGAGACTTAATGAATGCAGAACAATTTAACCCAATGACAATGATAAGAGTTAGGTAGCACGCCACACAATTTTGGTGATTCTTTTTTGTGGGGACAAAGGGTGATAGTTACTCCCTCTATTATAGAATCACTATACAGATGCATACACTCATATAGACACACATACATGTATTTATAATGGTGTAGATGGGATTGCTACCAAGAGTTATCCTACAGGAGAGTATATGTGTTTAAGGTCCTCTAGCTCCCTTTATATGGACGATGGGAGTTAGGATTTACATGAGGCTGATGCGATCTACTCCAGCCGCCCTCTTGGCTTGGAGTCCACAACGGTCCTTGGACCACCTATAGGTCGCCCTGGGCACTCCTCCTATCCTTATCTTCTTGGTGGGCCTGAGAGGCCAACCGCTAGGTTGACCGCCTGCCGGGGTGCTGATCCACGGGCACCTATGGGACCGGCGGGCCGGGTCCCTTTCGGTTCGGCGGGGGCGGAGATCGTGCAAAGAGCAAATCGAGGCGAAGCACGCGAGCGATTTACCCAGGTTCGGGCCGCACGGATGCGTAAAACCCTACTCCTGCTTCATGGTTTTGTATTGATTTCTAGCTCGGGAGCGCGGAGTGCTACAGTACACACCAGCGGCCAGCAAGACCGAGCGTGAGTGTTCGAACTGGCTAACCCCCCTCTACGTTGCACACGGGCCTCCTTTTATATGCTCAAGGGGCTACCGACAGGTGGCAACGGAGGTAAAGGGCAAAAATGGAAAGGTGCTATGGTAGGCATAGCTACCTGCTACAGTGTATCATACCTAACCCTGACGGCAGGGGACAAGGGTCTTAAATGCCCGTCGGTGTCGTCTAAATAGTGCAAAAAGGGACCGCCAGGGACGCCACCGTTCGCCACGATGGCGATCTTGTCAGCGCCGCTTGCCACCGCACGTCCCTAGCTGCACAGCCTTCCACCACGTACGCCTGGAAGGGCCCCAGAGTGACACGTTGGTGGATGTGCTGGAGCGCGGGCGCGGAGAGGTGGCTTGCCGCGGCGAGCGCCTTGCCGCGGTCGTTGTCTTGTCGCGTCCGGGAGCTTGTCACTCACCGGGTCTTGCCAGAACGCGTTGTGCGCCGCGGCAAGTTCCTTGAAATGCCTTGAGTGGCCTTCCCGGCAAGCTCCTCTTGCCGGGGTCTTGTCTTCTTGACTTGGACACTTTGTTCTTGAATGGCTCCAAAGGAACCACGGAGGATCTTGGCGGTCACCCGGCAAGCCTTGCCGCGGGATGCTGCGACTGCCCGTGCACAAGTTTGGGATACTAGGGTACCCCTACTCTAGTACACCGACAGGAGCCCCCGGGCCTGGGCCATACATGGTGCCGAGCGTTGTTGGGCCAGGCCCAAAACAGGGCACGGGCACGCGCGGCCTAGGTTACGTCGTATCTCACTCCGTATCCACCGCGCCCTCCCCGAACGGCACGCGTTGAATGCGGCGTCGTGGGAGAGGTCGTGGGGGTTTCTTTATTCGGAAATGCGGAACGTCCGCCCCCTCCCCCTTTATAAGCAGGGGAAACAGGGGCAGTTGGCCCACTCGCCCGTTGCCGTTCCCAATCTCGGAAATCTCCACCGCTCCCTTGCCTCCCCAAAGCAGAGAGAGAGAGCAGCGCTCCGCCCCCCATCGCCACTAGCACTACCAACGCCGTCGACCTCCTCCACTACTTCCGCCATGGCTCCAAAAGACGACAAGGGGAAGACCGTGAAGACGACCGAGGCGCAGCGGCTCGCGGCGCTGCGGAAGGAGCGGTCCGTTTTCCCTCCCAAGCTCGGCGCGAAGGAGCTGAGGGAGAACTACTATCTGTTCTGGTCGGCGGAGACGCGCGCGCATCCGCGCACAAAGGTTCTCCCCGCCGCCGCTTGGAAGAAGGCTTCGAATGGTTACCCCTTCTTCGCATTGTTCTTCTATTGCGGGCTCTGCCCGCCCTTCTCTGATTTCTTCTGCGACATCATGAACACCTATGGATTCCATCTCCTTGACTTCACCCCCAACGCTGTCCTGACAATGGCAGTTTTCGCACACCTCTGTGAAAACTTTGTCAGAGTTCTACCCAACGTAGCCCTCTTCCGCCACTTTTTCATACCCCGAGTAGAGAGAGGAGAGCCTCTATCCGGCGGGATTGCCTGGATCTCAAGGCCCGGCAAGAAAGAGACCTATCTGGAGGGAGAATTCCGCGGCAAGTGGGAGGAGTGGAGAGTTGATTGGTGCTGGATTGACGAGGAGAGCCCGCAGCCATTCACCGTCCGACGCCGAACCCCAGTAGCACGCGGCAGCGATTGGAGTGACATGGCTCCGGAGGACGCCAGGATGAAGATTGCCGTCACCAGGATCCTGCGCCTGAGGCTTGCCGGGCTTACTGTTGGCGCAGACTTCCTTCGCCGCCGCATCGCCCCCCTGCAGGAACGGGGGAGGACCATTTGGGAGTTCATGAACGCGGCAGACATCATGAGGCTGCGGCCAGGCCTCAATTACAACTTCACAGTCCTGGAGCTCAACGCGATGCTGCAGGAGCTGTTCAAATATGACCCCCAGCATCCCGAGGTGTTCAGGTTGCCGGGGGGCGTCGTGCATTTGTGCAACAATTCCACGCTCGACCGCATCCGTGCAATGATGCCGGAGTGCGACTCGCACGGGATTGTGCCAACTTGGCAGGAGCCTGCAGACAAGGTCGTGCAGCAATTCTTCGACGACTTGGTGGAAGTGCCAATCCGCCTCGACGAGAAGGACGGCCTCACCTGTGACACCACGGATGCGGAGATGGCGCTCATCACCACTAGGCTGGAGGAGGCAGCGGCAGCCACAGCCGCGGGCGAGTTCGGGTTCACTGTGGAGGAGGCCGATGTAGCAGAAGCGGCAAGCCGTGCCGAGCGAGGGGAGCCTGCCGGCAAGAAGGGGCTTGCCGGGCAAGACACCGAGCCGAGCGAGCCCGCCAAGGACGCGAGCGGCTCGTTGCAAATCGACTCTTCTTCCACCTCGTCTTCAGACAGCCCACCAGAAGCAGAGCCTCCATCCCCACCAAGAAGGCGTCTCCGCAAGGTTGGTGATGTGGCGGAGCGGCAAGCGGGCCAACAGTCGCCACGCCGCGTGACATGCTCGACCACGGCAAACACCGTTGCCGCGGGAGCGCCTCATGCTACGACGGCAACTGGAGCGGAGTCTAGCCGGACCACCGCTTCAGTCCCTGCCGCTACTCACGCCGCGCCGACAGCCGGAGCGGGGTCGTCTTAGACCACCGCCACTGCTCCCGCCAAGCGGCCAAGGGAAGCTTCTCCTCCGCCTCCTCGCTCCGGGCGCGCGCCAGGCTTCGACTTGTCCGCGTTAAGCTCCGACGAGGAAGAAGAAGAAGAAGAGTAAGCTTCTCTTGTTATACTTGCATTTCTTCAACTCTTGCTGTTGGTCTTGCTTCTCACTTGCTTTTCCCTGAATCTGTTCCTCTTTAGGACTCTGGCCCAGAGAGCGGCAAAGAGATCTAAGGCCCCGGTGATCATCATCGAGGACGAGCCCACTGTGACAACAGGTGGCGCGCCCGAGACAACCTTGCCGGAGCCGGCGACTTTCCTCCATGGCAGCCCCCAGCGTAAGTGTGTGAATTATTTTCCGCGGTGAGGCGCGCATGGGTACTTGTCTTTGCTGATATCTGCTTGTTGACTTGTGTAGAAGCCGAGCAGCCCCACCAAGAGCCAAGGGAGAATCCCCCGACAAGGGAGAATTCTCCGGCAAGGGAAGGCTTCCCGGTGAGGGAGAAGTCTCCGGCAAGGGAGGGTTCTCCGGCGAGGGACAGCGCCAGCGGCCCCCCGACCACGGAGACCACAACCGCAGAGCCTGGTGCAGGTACTCCCCTTGCTTCAAAACTTCTCTTGGATCCTTCTTTTCTTGATCTTTATGGGTTTCTGCTGGATTCTGTTTGACTCTTCTCCCCTTTTCCGACTGTCAGATCCATCCGCTGTGGAGCAGATGGAGACAGAGGTCGCCGCCGATGAACCAGCCGGTGCTGGAGACGCCACCGACGCAGAGGCCGCCAAGGCTGACGCCGCAGCAACTGGCGAGGAATCTGGCGATCATACTGACGTCCCTGAGGCCGCAGGAGCGCCAGGCGCTACACCGACCGCCGACCCATCCGTTGAAGCCGCAGTGCCAAGTTCCAAGGAGACCCAGCCGGGCGTTTATTTGAAGGCTGGCGACGACTTCTTCATCAATCTTCCCAGGGCATCAAGCTCCAGAGCGCCGGTCGAGGGGGAGGTCTTCGACGGAGAAGTGCTCGCCTCCGCGGGGCTGAAGCTGGTCGACGCGCCAAGCAGCAGCAGCAACGAGCCCGAAGAAGAGCGGCTGCTGCGCAGGTTGATGTCGCTCTACCGCGCGCGACAAGCCAAGCTGGAGTCCTGCGAGGCGCTTGTCGCGAAGGTGGGAGCAGACATTGAGAAGCGCGCAGAAGAGCTCGGGGGTTTCCATCGGGAAGCCCTTCCATCCCTGGCGGAGGAGCGGGAGTAGCTCGCTGAAGCGCGGAAGGTCTTTCTCCTCAAGAAGGCTGAAGCCGAAGAGCGCCAGCGACTTGCCACTGTGAAGCTAGCCGCGGAAGAGGGCGAGCTGGCGCAGCGGAAGGTCAACCTCGACGCCCACGAGGAGGAGCTTGCCTCGCGCGAGGAGAAGCTTGGCGGGGCCCTCAAGCAAGCGGAGGACGCTGCCGCCGCCGCCGAGGCCGCCAAGGAGGAGTTGAAGACGAAGGTGGCGCGGCTGGAGGCCGATCTCTCCGAGAAGGGCAAGGAGCTCAGCGTCGCCAAGGCCTCCAACGTGGATCTTGAGTTGAAGCTAACCACTTTGACCAAGACTTTGGACAGCGCCAAGAAGCGGGAGGCGGCCTTGAAGGAGGAAATCAAGGCCGACAAGGCGCTGCTGGAGAGCGCTGCCACCGCCCAGAACACCTTCAGGGAGACTGTGACGCACTGGACGGAGAGTCTGGTGAACGCCGCCACAGATATCGACAAGGAACTGACGCAGCTGGGGATGGAAGATCTTGGGTATCCCTCCGACGACAACCTCCAGCCCAGCGCCAAGCTCGTCCTATTCTTCAAGGGCATGGCGACGGCCCTTCAGCGACTCCGAGAGAGGATCTCCAAGCAACTAGCTAATGAGTCGCGCGAGATCTGCGCAGGAGCCCTCGAGAAAGTGTTGATGAAGGTGGCCTTCCGCAATCCGGGCCTCCGCCTCACCAACATCCTCAGGTCCTTGCCGCCAGAAGCTGATCTGGAGGAGCTCAAGGCCCTTGTCGCACCCATTGTGGACAAGGTGAGCGGGATCAAGCGGGTCGAAGGCGATCGCGTAGATTAGGCCGCTCGTTTCTTCTTTTCTTGTCGCTGCCCATCATGTCATGAAAACAATCTGTTAGAGCTGCGACAAGCTATCTTTATAATGTAACTTGATTGTGGGCAATGATTGCAACGTTACTCCCTTTACTTGATTCCTCCCTTTGTATGTTTTTGCCCTACGCTTTTAGAGAACTTGCCGGTGCAGGCACCTGAGCCGCGAGCGCTGAGTGCGGAACGTCAGCAACCTGCTGGCGGTGCCGCTACCGGCAAGAAACCTTGTCGCAACTAGTTGCAGCTCACTTAAGTTGCTGAGCGAACTCGAAACAAAGTAAGGGCGCTAGCGGCTCACTTAAGTTGCTGAGCGGACTCGAAGCAAAGTAAGGGCGCTAGCAGCTCACTTAAGTTGTTGAGCGGACTCGAAACAAAGTAGGGGCGCAACTAGCTATGAGTTGGTTCCTCCGTGCACAGGTTTCCCATACAAAGTGTGGTCGTTCAAGGGAGATAACTTAAAATTTAAAAAATTCGATTGCTCAAACTTTGGCAACTTAGCTTTTCTGTTGTTTGCTTCCCGGCAAGGCGAAACTTTCTTGAACGACGCCTGGCCCATACCATCCATCGTCTTCTCCTTTCCCCCCGGCAAACTTGTGGGCGAGGGGAACCTTGCTTTCAAAAGGAAGAAGAGACAATATAGATATGGAGCTTTACGGCTCGTTATTGCTTACCGTGGAGTAGGTGCTGCACAAAGTGTCAGATCATATATGCCAGAAAATAGAAAGCATAAAATTGACAAAATGTGCGGAGCACATGAGCTTTACTTATGCACGGGATCTGCGCCCGGCTTTGTACAAAGGATTACATGCAACAGCGGCAAGACTTGTACAAAAGGTGGTTGCCGGAACAGGTTCCGACAACCGCGCCTTACGGGTAAAACTTACGAAGATGCTCAATGTTCCAGGAGTTGCTCACCGGAATGCCATCTTCGGTCTCAAGGCGGACAGCGCCAGGCCTAGTGACTCGTTTCACCCGGTAAGGGCCTTCCCACTTCGGCGTCAACTTGTTGGAATTCTTGGCGGACTGAACGCGCCGAAGAACAAGGTCGCCTTCCTCGAGACTTCTGGCGTTAACTTTGCGGCTATGGTAGCGGCGCAAAGCTTGCTGGTAGCGATCAGCTCGCACAGCAGCCTGAAGACGGTCTTCCTCAAGGAGCAGCGCGTCATCTTGTCGCAGTCGCTCTTGCTCGAGCTCATCATAAGTGAGCACTCGAGGTGACCCGTATACGAGTTCCGTGGGGATAACTGCCTCTGCTCCATAGACTAGAGCAAAAGGTGTCTGTCCAGTGGCTCGATTTGGTGTCGTTCTGATCGACCAAAGAACCACCGTCAGCTCCTCGATCCAGTTTCTTCCGCACTTGTGCAGCCTGTCGAAAGTTCTGGTCTTGAGCCCGCGCAGCACTTCAGCATTTGCCCTCTCCGCTTGACCGTTGCTTCTCGGGTGAGCAACAGAAGCGAAGTAGACCTTGGCGCCAAGATCTTGGACGTACTGCGTGAAGGTGCGGCTCGTAAATTGCGTGCCGTTGTCGGTGATTATCCTGTTAGGGATCCCGAAGCGGCAAACAATCGACCTGAAGAACTTGACTGCTGACTGTGCTGTCACCTTCCTCACTGGTTCCACTTCCAGCCACTTTGTGAACTTGTCGATTGCAACGTACAAGTACTCAAAGCCCCCAACAGCTCGGGGAAAGGGGCCGAGGATGTCGAGCCCCCAGACCGAGAATGGCCAGGATAAAGGGATCGTCTGGAGAGCTTGAGCTGGTTGGTGTATCTGCTTGGAATGAAACTGACACGCTTCACACTTGGTTACTTGTGCAGTTGCATCCTGGAGGGCTGTTGGCCAGAAGAAACCTTGCCGGAAAGCTTTACCGACAAGTGCTCTTGCGCCAATGTGGTGACCACATATGCCTCCATGTATTTCTGCCAACAGCTTTTGTCCATCTTCCCGGGGAATACACTTCAATTTCACACCGTTGAGTCTTCTTCTGTACAGTGTCTTGTTGACAAACTGGTACATACTTGACTGCCGGGCTACTCTCTCCGCTTCTTCTTGCTCTTCGGGAAGTCCTCCTGTCTGAAGGAAATGGACAATTTGCTGTGCCCACGCTGGAGCTTGTGGCTCGACAAGGACTAAAGGCAAATCTGCTGCTGCGGGAACATCCGCTTCCACGGGAAGAACCTGCGGCTCTGCCGGAGCTTGACGTTCCCCGACAAGCTTGCCGGAGCAAAACTTGTCGGGAGCTTCTGCTTCAACGGAACAAACCCTAGGGCTTGCCGGAGCATCTTGCTCCTCAGCGCTCTTGGTGTTGATCTTGGAGACTGCTGCGGGAATATCCGCTTCTACGGTAAGAACCTGCGGCTTTGCCGGAGCGTGACATTCCCCGGCAAGCTTGCCGGAGCAAAACTTGTCGGGAGCTCTTGCTTCAACGGAACAAACCCTAGGGTCTGCCGGAGCAGACTGCTCCTCAGCACTCTTGGCGTTGATCTTGGGGACCTTCTTGGCGGCGGCTTCGGGGAGCTCTGCCGGCAAATAGTCACCAGAAACCAACTTCCTCTTCTTGCTCTGTCCAGTTGATGGCGTTACGGACGGCTGAGTCAGCTTGAGCACAAAGATCCCTGGTTCCACAGGTAACTTAAGTGCGGCACACTTTGACAGGCCATCTGCAATGGCGTTCTGAGCTCTTGGAACATGCTCCATTTGTAGGCCGTCAAAGTGTTCTTCTAGCTTTCTCACTTCGTCGACGTAAGCTTCCATCAACGGACTCTGATAACTCTTGTTTACTTGGCGGACGACAAGCTGTGAGTCACCCCTGACAATGAGCTTCTTGATCCCAAGGTCTGCCGCGATCCGGAGACCGGCAAGCAAGCCCTCATATTCTGCAGTATTGTTCGTTGCTTGCTCTTTGGGGAAGTGCATCTGGACTACGTACTTGAGGTGCTCACCGGTGGGTGCGACAAGCAGCACGCCAGCGCCGGCGCCTTGCAGCGAAAAGGCACCATCAAAGTACATCAGCCACTCTTTGCTTGCTTCCTTGTGGGGGATGCTCGTTTCTGGAATTTCTTCATCTGGTGTTGGCGTCCATTCTGCTATGAATTCTGCCAATGCTCTGCTCTGGATAGTTGAAGTGCTTTCAAACTTGAGGCCAAAGCTTGACAGTTCCAGTGCCCACTCAACAATCCTGCCTGTCGCTTCTGGATTCTGCAGTATCCTCTTCAGCGGAAAGCGAGTGACAACTGTGATCTCATGTGCTTGAAAGTAATGGCGCAGCTTTCTCGAGGCCATGAGAAGGCCGAAAAGCAATTTCTGCACACCAGAGTACCTTGACCTAGCCCCTTGCAGAAGGGAACTGACAAAGTAAACTGGGCGCTGCACCATCTTCTTGTGTATCTCGTCGTGTATCTGCGCAGATCCATCTTTGTCGGGACCAGAGCCTGTCGGGGAGGCTCCCTGCTTGTCGCTGGATGCGCTTGCCACGGTTGCTGGCTCATCATCTGCCTCCCTCTCTGCTACTAACGCAGCACTAACCACTTGATTGGTTGCCGCTATGTATAGCAGCAACTTGTCTTGTCTCTTAGGTGCGACAAGTATTGGAGGGGAGGACAGGTATCTCTTCAGGTCTTGCAGCGCAGCCTCCGCTTCTGGAGTCCATTTCATTGGACCTGCCTTTTTCAATAATTTGAAAAACGGCAGGGCACGCTCAGCAGACCGAGAGATAAACCTGCTGAGAGCAGCCATGCAACGGGCAAGTTTCTGTACATCCTTGACGCGCTTTGGTGCTTCAATCTGCTCAATGGCCTTGATCTTGTCGGGATTGGCTTCAATTCCCCGCTGAGACACGAAGAACCCGAGAAGCTTGCCGGAGGGAACTCCAAACACACACTTCTCTGGGTTGAGCTTGAGGCTGATCTTGCGCAGATTTGCAAAGGTCTCGTCTAAATCTTGAATCAGGGTTGCTCTGTCCTTGCTCTTGACCACTATATCATCCATGTAGGCTTCCACATTTATGTGTATTTGTGGCTCAAGAGCAACATGGACTACTCTTGCAAATGTCGAACCAGCATTTTTTAATCCGAAAGGCATCCGTACGAAACAGTACGTGCCACATGGAGTAATAAATGTGGTCTTCTCCTCATCCTCTTCTGCCATGAAGATCTGATGATATCCTGAGTATGCGTCAAGAAATGAAAGCAAATCACATCCGGCTGTGGAGTCAACAATCTGGTCAATGCGCGGCAAAGGAAATGGGTCTTTGGGACAAGCTTTGTTAACATCGGTAAAATCGATACAAAGTCTCCATTTCCCGTTTGCCTTGCGCACGACTACAGGATTGGCCAACCACGTGGGATGGAGCACCCCTCTGACAAGGCCTGCTGCTTCCAGTTTCTTGATCTCTTCTGCAATGAATTCTTGGCGCTCCACTGCCTGCTTCCTGACTTTCTGCTTGACGGGCCGCGCATGGGGACAAACGGCAAGGTGGTGCTCAATTACCTTCCTGGGAACACCGGGGATGTCAGACGGTTGCCATGCAAACACGTCGACATTCACCCGTAGGAAAGCAACGAGCGCGCTTTCCTATTTAGGGTCGAGCGTGGCACTGATGGTGAAGGTACCACCAGTGCCGTCCTCCTTGGCGGATACCTTCTTCGTCTCTGGCGGAGCTGCCATCGTCTTCTTGCACTTGCCGGTGGAGCTCGATGGTGCGTCCTCGACGGCAGCGCAGCACTCCGAAGAGGTGCGCTTGCCGGAGTGGGCATCAGAACTCTTGCGGGACTTGGTCTTCTTCCCCCCGGGAGCTTCAGCGGCAAGTGGATTGCGATCTGCCGTGGCTGCTGCTTCCCGGTAGATCTTGTCGGCACAGATAAGAGCATCCTTCTTGTCGCCGGGGACAGAAATGACGCTTATCATGCCTGGCATCTTCAGCATGTTATATGCGTAGTGAGAGGCTGCCATGAACTTGGCGAGTGCTGGACGGCCAAGTATCCCATTGTAAGGCAATGGAATATCGGCAATGTCGAATGTGACCTTCTCAGTCCTGAAGTTTTGCTCGCTGCCAAATGTTACCGGCAGCGTGACCTTCCCCTTCGGCTTGCTCCTTCCCGGATTGATTCCTTGGAATGTGCCGGTCTCTTCAAGCTCGCTGTCGGGGATCTGGAGTTTTTGGAGTACAGCGGAGGAGATCAGGTTTAAGCCGGCCCCGCCGTCAACTAGCATCTTGGTGACCTTGAGGTTGCGGATAGTTGGTGAAACCAACATCGGCAAACACCCGACCGCAGTTGTGCGATCAGGGTGGTCCTCAATGTCAAAGATGATAGGCGTGCTGGACCATTTCAGAAGTTTGCGCGATTCGACAGGTGGTTCCGCTGCATTGACTTCCCGCACCCACTACTTGAGTTGGCGGTGTGAAGTGTGCAGGGAAGCGCCACCGTCAACGCACAAGACCTCTGTGGCTTTCTGAAACTCCTGCTCACTGGTCTCGACATCATCCATGTCTTCGTCGTCGTCGTCGTCTTCATCGTTGTCGCGGCCGCGGGGAGGTCTGTCTCCTTGCCGCTGCTTGGCCTTACCGCAGCGTCCTCCTCGGCCGGCGCGCTTCTTGCCAGATTCTGCAGCGCCACCTTGGGCCCTCTCCTTGTCTCGCCGCTCGTACTCAGCCTTTTGCTGCTGGACAAGCTGCTCGACCTTTTTGCAGCTCTAGAGGTCATGGCCCTTGGTGCGGTGAATCTTGCAGTATTGCTTGTCGGAGCCGTCCTGCTTGTCGGCGGCTGCCACAGCCTGGCAGTTGGCGCACGCGGCAATCTCCTTGCCGAAGCTACCTACTTTGGCCTTCTTGGCGCCACCTTCATTGCCGGGCTGCTCAACGACTAGCACCTCTTTGCCTTTCTTCTTCCTGTTCCGCCGCCGGTTTTTCTTTGCCGGGGCAATATCCTCACTGTCAGATCCTTCTGCTCCCGTCTTCTCTCCGGGGAGTCTCCTCCCTTCCTCAGCGTATGCACACTTGTCAGCCAGGGCATATAGCTCACTGACGTCTCTGATCCTGCACATCGCCATCTCCTCCCGCATCCTGCGGTTACGCACGTTCTGATGAAACGCGCTGATGACCGCGGCGGGGTGGACGTCTGGGATGTTGTACTGTACACGGCTGAACCTCTGAATATACTTGCGCAGGGGCTCTCCTTCCTTCTGGACGAGCAGATGAAGATCACTCTCTTGGCCATGAGGTTTGTGGCCGCCTGTAAAGGCGCCGACAAACTGATGGCATAGATCAGCCCAGGAGGATATGGAGTTGTCCGGCAAGTGCATGAGCCAGGACCTGACGTTGGGCTTGAGCACCAACGAGAAGTAGTTGGCAAGGATCTTGTCGTCCCGACCCCCAGCAGCCGGCACCGCGATGGTGTAGATGCTGAGGAACTCCGACGGATGCGACTTGCCGCCGTACTTCTCTGGTACATCTGGTTTGAAGTTCTTCGTACTGGGCCACTGGACTTGCCGCAGCTCATGAGTGAACGCAGGGCAACCTACCGCGTACGGCAAGTCACCTGGTTCCCCTGGCGCATGCATGTCAACAGAGGGCCCAGCGCGCTGGTCTGATTGACGCCGCGCTTCTCTCTGGCGCTCGATGCGAGTACGAGCGTCTTCTTGTTGTCGTTCTTGAAGAACTTGGCGCTGATCGCGACGAGCTCGCGGATCTGACGATGCGGTGGAGTCGCTGTCGAGGTGGACCCGGTGAGTCGGCGATCTTGGCCTTCGGGGTGGAGAGTGCACAGTAGTTGCACCCCCACCAGTCTTGTCGTCTCTGGCTCGTGCCTGGCTGGCTTGCCGCGGCTGAGACGTGCTCGGCTGCCGTGGAGTGTCGCCGTTGGCGAAGCCGATGAGACTCTGGATAGTGGCCCTCCAGTCGTCGATCTTGTCCGCCGCTGGAGGGTAGTCTAGGAGCAGCTGAGCTCGCGCCAGAGCTTCTGCTGCGGTGGCGGGTGGCGGTGGCGAACGGTGCGAGGGGCGGGATATGCTCGGACTTCTAACTATGTTAGAAGGAGCAGTATCTCGTCCAGGCGACCGTGTCTCGCTCGCGCCAGCAGGTTGACGTGCATGGTGGTCCTGAGCGCTCCGAGATCCACCAGCTCGATCTTGATCTAGCGAACGCATGGTACCGTGAGTACCATGACGCTGCCGGTCCCGTGCCTCCTGAGATGGGCGTGGTGCATGCACGGACGCCGAGGTCTTGGAGTGTGCCCGGTCATTGTGGGAGCCGGCTACGCCGCCGATGGGCAGCGCAGCCTTGTCCTGGGACCTGGCAGCACCGTGAGTTCCCTCGTCGACGCGTGTCCTTCCGCCAGTGCCTGCCCCACCAACCGTTTGCTCCGGCGGTGGCTGGCTCGGCGCGGACGGAGCAGTTGCCTCCGAAACTTTCTTCTTCGGCGGCATGTTGATGAAGATGATGAAGATCTAGCTCGCGAGAACGCCGGATCTGGTTCACACAACTTCGACGCCCCCCTACCTGGCGCGCCAAAGATGCCGGGGTGCTGATCCACGGGCACCTATGGGACCGGCGGGCCGGGTCCCTTTCGGTTCGGCGGCGGCGGAGATCGTGCAAAGAGCAAATCGAGGCGAAGCACACGAGCGATTTACCCAGGTTCGGGCCGCACGGATGCGTAAAACCCTACTCCTGCTTCATGGTTTTGTATTGATTTCTAGCTCGGGAGCGCGGAGTGCTACAGTACACACCAGCGGCCAGCAAGACCGAGCGTGAGTGTTCGAACTGGCTAACCCCCCTCTACGTTGCACACGGGCCTCCTTTTATATGCTCAAGGGGCTACCGACAGGTGGCAACGGAGGTAAAGGGCAAAAATGGAAAGGTGCTGTGGTAGGCACAGCTACCTGCTACAGTGTATCATACCTAACCCTGACGGCAGGGGACAAGGGTCTTAAATGCCCGTCGGTGTCGCCTAAACAGTGCGAAAAGGGACCGCCAGGGACGCCACCGTTCGCCACGATGGCGATCTTGTCAGCGCCGCTTGCCACCGCACGTCCCTAGCTGCACAGCCTTCCGCCATGTACGCCTGGAAGGGCCCCAGAGCGACACGTTGGTGGATGTGCTGGAGCGCGGGCGCGGAGAGGTGGCTTGCCGCGGCGAGCGCCTTGCCGCGGTCGTTGTCTTGTCGCGTCCGGGAGCTTGTCGCTCACCGGGTCTTGCCGGAACGCGTTGTGCGCCGCGGCAAGTTCCTTGAAATGCCTTGAGTGGCCTTCCCGGCAAGCTCCTCTTGCCGGGGTCTTGTCTTCTTGACTTGGACACTTTGTTCTTGAATGGCTCCAAAGGAACCACGGAGGATCTTGGCGGTCACCCGGCAAGCCTTGCCGCGGGATGCTGCGACTGCCCGTGCACAAGTTCGGGATACTAGAGTACCCCTACTCTAGTACACCGACACCGCCGGGTTCCTTTTGGAGAAGCCACTCCCGGTGTAGGATTCTCAAGCATATATTGGACGGGTGGTGGTGGATAGAGCTAGTAAATCTAACAACCACTTCAATTTTGATGATGTGGAAGCACGCATGTGGAGACAATTGGAAGTAGTGAGATGACCCTCTTAGGCAACGGCGAATCCAAGGGGTAGGCTTGGATGGGCTCAAGCCTGCCCTCCAAAATCGAACAAATATTTTACTACTACTCATCAAGTCATCAGTGCAGCCCAGCCCAGCCCAGAAAACACAGGCCATCTGCTCAGCCCCTGTAAACGCTGGTCTCGAGCACCAATTCCAGCGGGCTGCTGCCTGCAACACCTCTCGACGCCTCATATTTGGCACGTATTGGCTGTTTAAATTGACAATACCAATTTTTACCTCAAAATTTGACTACTTCCAAAAAATCTGAGAAAACTCTTGTAAATACTAGATGTGACTAGTATGAATCTGGGAAAGTTTGAGCATCTTTGGACAAAGGGATTGGTATATAATAGCTATTTTGACAAAATGTCCAAAATTTGGTTCATAAATTGTCATATAAAAATAAAAAAATCAAGTAAGTACTACATGCTTACAGTAGTAATCTAGGAAACTGTAAGCTTATTTTGACAATATGATTAGGAGATAACAGCTATTTTGCTCAAATGATCCTAATTTTGGTTGAATATTTGATAGTTGTCAAAAATTCCAAAAAAAACTCTAGTAAATACTACATATGACCAGTAGCAATCTGGTAAAGTTTGAGCTTATTTGCACAAAAGGATTAGGAGAAAATTACTTTTTTCTTCTAAAAGGTGTTTAATTTACTCATCATTAACTTTGAGCCCCCTCTCCATTTTCTTTCTGGATTCGCCGCTGCTCTTAGGTATACTAGATGATGCCCCGTGCGCTGCTATAGGACTTCATAAGCACATGATGTAAAACATCAAAGTTACATCATAAATGTGATTGTAAACATTTACGGTCGACTCCAAGCCAAGAGGTGTGTGGTAATCTTCAGAGCGACCATGCCACTCCTTGAGGTTGACGCCATCATCGGGAATGCCCTATAGAGTGGTTTGAGATTCGTAAGGTGCTCGTGCAGTCGACTCCGGATGGCCTTGCCATCTTCATGACCAACAATGTGAACTACCCCATCATTTTTGTCCATCCGGGGGAAAGGGTGTTTGGTTGCTTCAGCTATATAGTGTATGGTGGACATTGCATTCCTTGGAGATATAGCGTATGGAATCAGGACGTCATCTCCCTTGGAGGTGACTTTGATGGCAATGTGGTACCTATAGTCACCAATAACAAGCGCATCATTCAACATTCAATGGGTGATGACGACGATGAGGAGGCAGCTAATGATGATTTCAATGTGAGTGATGACAAAGATGATGAGGCAACTGATGATTCCATTGTGTGGAACAACGACGACAAATATGAGGCGACTAGTCAGGAGAATGTGGAGAAGGACAAGGATAATGACATGGTGCTTAAACCACTAGCAAAAATGGTATATTTACTGTAATGACTCGTCCTAGGGTTTGTTTGTTTGGATATGGTATTTTTTCCATAACACAAGATAGCATGTCACGAATTTTCCCTCTGGAGCCTTGAGGGAAGCTCGTTCAGTCCTTCAAGGGTGCTCCTATTTATATACTCATAAATATCAATGTTGAGGATATCGCTTATCTTTATCGTCTCGATCAGTTTGGGATTAGAGATTAATCGGAAATCAGCCGACTAATCGATTTTATCGGTTGGCTATTAATTGGATATATTTTTGTAAATCCCAGGTTCTCAACACTAAAATACGCTATATGCAACACCAAAAAAATAGTGGACAGAAGTGTTACCATGATTTCTAGCATTTGAATCCTCGTACAATGAAAAAAAATAGGACAACGATACATATTGCATAACAAGGTCCACAAAACAGAGATAAACATAGTTTTTGCAAACATAGTGCTATGAATAGGTCTGATTTATCGGTAGATTCCTGATAAATCACTTGCCATAGCGATAAATCGGCCCAAAAGATAAAAAGTGAAAATAAGGCATAATCTTATCGGTCACCCCCCGAGTAGCGATAAATCGGAAGATTAATCACTGATTCGGAAGATTTTTTGAACAGTGACAAATATATAGAAACATAATCCAGGCATTCCAAGAGTGGGATTTAATTAATACCTGAAAACCAGTGAATAGTACTGAAGCAAACAATAGATGAATATTAAAGGCGACAGTGATATATGAAGGAATATTTCACTTATCAACCAAAAATAAAATAGGAGATGTAAGGAAAGACTCATTCAAATCTGAAACCAATCTGATAAATGTTTTGATTTCCAAAAAGTAGACTGATTCAGGCATGAGCTGCTTCGATCTCATGACTTCAGGCTTCATATGTCTACACATGCAGAAGGTACAGTTTCGTCCCTTCGATTCATATCTTCATTCTTGTTGATACAAGACGATGGTGTCATCATATATTTGATTACTTCTTATGGAAAGATATATTTGCTGGAAGCAGGAATTTACGATACGCAGAACAAAGGGACAAAACAGGATGAGCTGAACTGACGCGGTTGAGGAAGTGCAACAGCGGCTTATGTGTCCCCGGCTCAAGAAAGGAAAACAATTGCTAATAGTAGCACATTAAGTACTGCCTCTGCCTGACGAATTGCGTCAAATGCACACATATACAACCACCATCTAGTCTTGGCATAAAAAAGCCTGAAATAGTTCTACTTGGCTGCAAATTAAACCGGCAGTGATGGGGGGTGCTCTGTAGACTGTAGGGCTGCATGCTTATCAAAATGTAACAATGACCTTGGCCCTGGGAGACACCCTCGGCAGAGCTAATAGCTTGGCAAGAACCATGCTGCAATCTATTTTGCCCTTCCATTCTATCTTCACTTCTTCCAGAGCTGGTGCCCAGCTCAGTAGCTTTTCCACGAAACCAACTTCGCATCTCACACACATGAAACCCTTCAGGTTGGCTGTTACGAGATGATCCAATTGCACTTGCATGGTAAGATCTGGAATGCTCGCCTGATCTTGATCCTGATCCTGATCCCATGTGCTAAAAGAGGGACTCTGCATTTTTTTCGCAACTCTTTAGGTGCCATAAATACAAGAATGAACATTGATTGGATGACTGAGGGAGGGAGAGGATTTACTGGAGGCATACATACCCATATATCAAGCTTCTTTAAGTTAGGGGCATTCTGAAACAATGAACAAACGGCCAAGAGTTGCCGCTGGTTCCCAAAGCATATTGCAAGATAAATATTCTCTAGGCGAGTAAACACGGCAGGGTGGTTCGTAAGTATTAAACCTTTTGATAGATACTGCAACATGAACACAAAAAGAAAAAGGAAATGGCAACACTGATTAGTCAGGAGCCAAAAGAAGGCCATGGTAAAGCTGGAGCTAATAATATCCCACCCTCAGTAAAAAACCGCTAATTGCAAGGCTTTTGATGTCACTTAGGCTTCCCAATAACTGCTTGACATAGCTTTCCTTGTGAAGCGCAATTGGATCCGAATGACATGCTTTACCTTTGTGATCAGGAAAGAGAACGGCCCCCTCCAAATTGGGGGCATAAAAATAATGTCTTCAAAGTCCCCAACAACATAAAGATGTTTCAGTTTAGGAGCTTGAACGTTTAGATGGTAGATGCCCTCAAAATAAGCAAGTTTCAGATAATTCAGTACGGGGCAAAACGAGACCAGAGTTTGGATGTCCAAGTCTGTGGAGGAGAATTTTTTCAGGTTGAGGTGAGTTAATCTCTTGAAACCTTGGAATACCTGGGGCAAGCTGATGATGCAGTTTTGCAGGTAGAGAAGCTTCAAATCGCCCATAGAAAATAGACATGAGGGAATCCTATACCCTGGCCCTGAGTTCAACTCGATTCTAACTGATCTTGGTGATCTCCTAGAAAGCATTAGCATCGACCTGCCGAACTCGTCATGGTAACTTTTGCTACCGGAAATATCGAACTTCTCTACAGTTCCCTTGTGGAGTGATAGCATCATATCGACCAATGTGACAAACTTGGGTTTTGCATATTAGTCCATGCATCCCTCCAAAGTACTTGACAATGTGCTAGTCCTAACCGCTTCTTCCACATTCAAACGGGAGAGGATGTCGCCCTTTATCTCTGGAGGCAAACTGCTCAGTCTGTCTGAACTCGCAACAGATGTAGATTCAGACATGGCCTTTTTACAGGTACTCATTGCTTCAGAATCCAGATTAAGGGCTCCTTTGATACAAAGGAAATGCATAGGATTTTTACAGGATTTGGATCCTTAGGATTTTTTCCTGTGATGGTCGTTTGATTTGTAGGATTGAAATCCTTAGGATTTTTTTCATAGAATTCATTTATACTACATTTTGGAGGAAACTTTTCATCCACTCAAACTTCTTTGTAGAATTCCTTTGCTTTTCTTGTGCTATCAAACACTTCTCCAAATCCCATAGGATACAAGAGGACATGACACTGTATTCCTACATTTTTCCTGTGAGCTGTTTTACGGTGATTGGGTTAGTACTCGGAGTACTTAGCAGTACTTACATGTCTGATCACGTCTAATTTTTATTAGCCGTCAGATCTTGCGGGGAATTTTAATTGATTAAATTTAATATGTTAATTGCGATAAGGGCATAATGGTCCAGGGGGAAATATCTTTTCTTGAACCGATCACCTAAGGACCAGATCCATGTCTACTCGATCCAGTTCAGAATCCTCCTCCGATCTATTCGTCGCCGCTCGCCGCTCCTGACCTTATCCGTCCTCGACCTGCCCGGCGAGAGGAATAAATTCATCGTCCTCGTCCTCCACCCAACCAACCCCAGCCCCCACGCCGTCACCGAAGAAGAAGAAGGCCGGAACTGCGCCGGCTGAATTGGCGGCGACCGCGGCGGGCGATCCCATCTCTTCGCGCGTACCATCCTTAAGGTATGAATTCGGCTTGGCATTTTGCTCGTTCTCTTGGCCGTTGCGCCCCTCCACCGTGCATGCAGTACAACCTCAATCCCACAAGATCCGGGTATGGACTAGAACAACGAATGGAAAGCTTCATCGTGGCATAGTTTCTCTTGAGCTAATCGCATCATGTTTGTTTAAGTAAGATGTTGAGGGCATTGCTTACTTCCTTTGGTACCGCAGAAAAAAAGTGACTTACTTGACGTTTGAGATGAGATATACTAAAGGAAGATGAGATACTGGTTCCATAGTTCACTTAATTTAGTTTATTAAAGTCATCATCACTTTAGGTTTGCATAGTGCATGAAATATAGTTTAAAGGAAGATGAGATACTACTTGTTGGACGTTGATGATTGGTTTCCCTCACATGTGAAACGAGCAAAGTCTTTTCCATGCACTTGTCTTTGCCTATGAGCTATTTTAGACCTGCAACATTGATAAACAGAAAGATGTCGATGATTTGTTTCCCTCACATGTCATATGCAGGAAGACATGGCGTATGCAAGTGATGAGAGTATGTTCGAGCATCTAAATGTTGTCAGCAATATGTTTGATAGTGAGGCTGAAGGCTATGAATTCTACAACAAATATGCTCTTGAAAAAGGTTTTAGTGTGAGGAAAAGCTACGTTGAGTGGGATGGATCCAACAAATACATAATTTTAAGGAAAATTGTGTGTAGTCGTCAAGGGTTTCGCGAAGAGAAGCACATGAAAAGAAAGATGGAAGATAGAAAGAGGAGGCCACGAAGTTCAACTCGTGTTGGGTGTAATGCTAAATTGGTCATTACGAGACAGGAGGAAACCAGTCGGTGGTTTGTCAAGGATTTCATCGATGAGCACAGCCATCCTCTAGCCCCACGGGATCTTTCTTGTCTGCTGTGTTCGCACAAACGAATTAGCGATGAGCAGAAAGCGGACATTGCGGACATGGAAAAATGTGGGATCCGCAAATACCGTATTATGGATATTTTTTGCTTTCAATATGGTGGATTTGATAAGGTTGGATGCATAAAGAGGGACGTTTCTGCCATGCTAATAAGCAGGAGACAATCAGTGCCGGTGCTGCTAATACGGTGATCATGCACATGATGGCGAGGCGAGAGCGAGATGTGGATTTTTTCTTCAAGTACTTGGTAGACGAGCATGGCCATCTGAAGGGACTGTTCTGGGCTGATAGTCAGTCGTGACTTGACTATGAGGCTTTCGGAGACGTCATTGTTTTGATAGCACATACAGAACCAACAAATACAATCTGCCATTCGTGCCGTTTGTCGGGTTGAATCACCACCGCAGCACTGTTACTTTTGGCTGTGGTATAATTTCTCATGAAACAAGCCAGGTATACGAGTGGATGTTGCGGACCTTTTCTGATTGCATGGCACAGAAGCATCCGATATCTGTGATCACAGATGGGGACCTTGCAATGCAGAGAGCAATAAGGGTGGTCTGGCCAGACTCAAACCATAGACTATGTATATGGCACATTCAGCAGAACATTGTACGCCATCTGCATGATGACGACGTAAAGGAGGAATTCAGATCTTTCATTTATGATACTTCTTCCATTGAAGAGCATGAGATAAAATGGATACAATTCTTACAATGGAATAAAGTAACCAGTGAGGAGTCTTGGCTGCATCAGATGTATCAGATGAGAAAGTTGTGGTGTGCTCCATATCTTGAGGGGCGTTGTTTCCTAGGATTGAGCAGCAATCAGAGGAGTGAGAGCTTGAACTCTATGCTACATACGCATCTTGAGGGTAAGATGTCGTTGTTTGAAATGTTAGAGCACTATGAGTGTTGCCTTGCGTCACGACGGATTAACGAAGCTCTCCATGACGTCGAAGCCTTGCATTCCGTTCCATTTACAGAGGAAAATGTTTCGCCACTTGAGAAACACGCCGCAACAGTTTTCACACCTAGTGTCTTTAAGATGGTCTTATGGAGTATAGATGCTGTCAGCAAATGTCAGATCAGAGAGATACTAGATGGATTAGAAGATTCCACTTATGTTGTGTCCAAGCAGGAAAGAATGGATAAAAAGTTTGGAGTGCGCATTGAAGAGCAAGGAGGTCTTTTGCACAGGGTAAGTTGTTCTTGCCGTAAGCTGGAATGCGCAGGAACACCATGTTCCCACATTTTTTACATATTGGGGATTTTAAAACAAACAATTCTGCCCGGTTGTTGCATTCCCACTAGGTGGACTATGAATGCAAAATTTGCATACGCACCTACCAGAAAAAACCAGATGTATGACTATTCGGTAAGCCTGCAGAGGTACGGCAAGTTGCGGAATTGTAGTCACGCCGCAAGTTTCAAGGCATGCCACTCTGATGAGGACTATCACCGTCTAAAGATGCTTTTGCAAGCACAACATCATGGCAAGCAATCAAGTTTTGAACAAGCTGACAGCAAGGAGTCAACTAATGCTCAGCATAACAGCATTAGGTTTGGCCCATTGATGCCGCACTCGGAGAAAGTTGATAAGGTTCTGGATCCCGTGCATGTGCCAGGACAAGGTGCACCAAAGAAAAGGCTGCAGGCAAAGACAAAGAAGTCAAGATCACAGAATATCTGTGGCTATTGCAAGAACCTAGATCACAATCGACGTAAATGCGCTAAATTGCTAGAGGTACGAAATATGTTCATATTTATTTTTTGCATGTGTTTTACTCATAATTGATGTCCATGTGATTTATTGTATTCTTCTCTGTAGGATCTCGAGGCTGAACTGTGATATCTACATATAGCATGAACCGACGATGAGCCAGAGAACGTCGTGTGCCATTTTGCTTTGTGTGACGTGGTCTTTACATTCTATTTCATCCTGACAGTAATTTAGTGAAGTGCGGTTGTACTGCCATGTTACTGTATTAGTTCGACATCTTTCGTTTCCATTTTCTGTGTTTATCATTTGATGTCCAACTTTAAGAATGATGATGTATTTCGAACAGGAATAAGGGCTAGCATGGAGCACTTATTATTGTCGAGTAGAATAATTATTGTGATGTATTTCTGCATGCACACACGGCCGCCAGAAGGATCTCCCGCGCGATCCCACGGTCTGCATGGCTGGCTCGGTGCGTGTCCATCGTTTAGGCGAGACTACCGACGCCATGCATGCATGGCAGGCCGTTTTCCTACGTCGACCCAAACACCGTCCCATCCGAGGTTGCAGCTCCGGACGGCCCACGTCGCGTACGATCTTGCGCGTTGTTCTCGTCTAACTAAAAATAGTCCCACCTCGCCCATCGACCAGCTCCTTTACCTGGTTAAATACCTTCATCGAGGTGATTTAAGCAACCGTTGGTCCTCATTGTAGGATGAATATGATTCTTCACCCTTACTATGGTTGTCACGCATATTCTTCATTTACAGAGCAATAATGACTGACGTATTTTTTAAATAAGCGGGGCCCACTGGGGTGTGCTTGGAAATCTTTGAGAAACCTCCATGCACGTTCATCTTCGCTGCTTGCAAATCGGGCGGCAGCCGCTGTGCCAGTAGCTGTCAAGGCCTTGATGAATCACTATTCACATGCAGGTCCCCGACTCTTGCATGCAGGTCCCAAATTATCTTGTACATGGCGACCCACATGTGCCAAACATGTCTATGAAAGAAAATTTTGAAAAAAATTATTTTACAATGCCCCCTTGAGGCATAGACCGATGTTTTCAGCAGTCAGTCTAGAGGGCATTATAAATTTAAAAAAATTCAAAAAAATACAAAAACTTGGACACCTAGTTTTGTTTGTGGAAGAGATCATGTGTGCCAAAATTGAGGTGATTTGGAGGTGGTCGAAAAAATGACGGCATTCCGAAGGGACCATTTTGTCTAACTTAAGCCAGTTTTTGAAAAAGGTGAATTTTTCCACCACCTCCAAATCACCCAAATTTTCTTGTACATGGTGACCCACATGTGCCAAACATGTCTATGAAAGAAAATTTTGAAAAAAATTATTTTACAATGCCCCCTTGAGGCATAGACCGATGTTTTCAGCAGTTAGTCTAGAGGGCATTATAAATTCAAAAAAATACAAAAGCTTGGAAACCTAGTTTTGTTTGTGGAAGAGATCATCTGTGCCAAAATTGAGGTGATTTGGAGGTGGTCAAAAAAATGCCCGCATTCCGGAGGGACCATTTGGTCTAAACTTAAGCCAGTTTTTGAAAAAAAGGTGAATTTTTCCACCACCTCCAAATCACCCAAATTTTCTTGTACATGGTGAACCACATGTGCCAAACATGTCTATGAAAGAAAATTTTGAAAAAATTAATTTTACAATGCCCCCTTGAGGCATAGACCGATGTTTTCAGCAGTCAGTCTAGAGGGCATTATAAATTCAAATAAATACAAAAACTTGGAAAATGCAGCATTAAATCAGGGTGTGTACAACTCTAGCTTGTTCTTGCCAACACTACTAGGAAAAGGCATGCTAGTGGCGCACCGATTTTGCCTTCTAATGGCGCACTACTGGTGCGCCACTGGATGTTGTTTTGGCTGATGTTGTTTTGGTGCTGTTTTGGTGCCATTTTGGATGGCTGCAGTGACTGTTTTGGTGCCATTTTTGATCTCCTAATATGGTTGCAGTGATCATTAATTTTAGAGAAAAATATGGCTGTTATTTTTTTGTTTTGTTTCAGAAACAGGAGAAACCAAAGGGCCCACGTCTCCCCTCTAGAGTTTTCGAGGGCCAAAGGGCAGGACGTTTGAGTTTTCGAGGAAACTCCCCACGTCTCCCCTCCACTGGCAACTCCCCACATCTCCCCTCCACTGGCAACTCCCCACGTCTCCCCTCCACTGGCAACTCCCCATGACCACGACGCAAGTAACTCCCCTCCTATTCCATTGCCGCTCCATCTTCCTCCCTCTGCCTCCCTCCTCATTCCATTGCCGCTCCATCTTCCTCCCTCTGCCTCCCTCTGCCTCCACCATCAAGCAACTCCCCTCTGCCTCCACCATCACTGGCCAGGAGGGCAATGGCGGAGGAATTGTGGAGCAACTCCCCTCCGCCTGCCAAGAGAATGGCAGAGGCATCATGGAGCAACTCCCCTCCGTCTGCCAAGCATCACCGTGGTGAGGCGTCTTGCAAGGATCCACTGGTGGTCGACGACGACGTTCCGGTCCCCGGGCAGAAGCAGGACTACACCGTGCCGCTCATGGTTGATATTCACCTGAAGGACAAGCTGGATGTCGTATGCACCAGCAATCCAGATGAAGCCGACAAGAGGATCCGCGACATGAGGAGGAGGCTCGGCGGCATGGTTTCTCGGTCGATCGGCGTTGATGTCGAGTATACCAGAAAAGACGAACCTCCGCAAATGGCTGCAGTTCTGCAATTATGCGTGGAGGATCTCGTCCTGGTATACCACATCACCGCGGCAACCAAATGGTAAAAACATCCAGTTCTGAAGTTTCTGAAGTTCTGAAGTTTCTGTCTAATTAGTAGTTTCTGAAGTAGATGCAATAGATCTGAAGTTCTGAAGTAGATGCAATACTAGTTCTGAAGTTCTGAAGTTTCTGTCTAATTAGTAGTTTCTGAAGTTTCTAAAGTTTCTGAAGTAGATGCAATAGTTCAGAAGTTCTGAAGTAGATGCAATACTAGTTCTGAAGTTCTGAAGTTTCTGTCTAATTAGTAGTTTCTGAAGTTTCTGAAGTTTCTGAAGTAGATGCAATAGTTCTGAAGTTCTGAAGTAGATGCAATACTAGTTCTGAAGTTTCTGTCTAATTAGTAGTTTCTGAAGTTTCTGATGTTTCTAATGTAGATGCAATAGTTCTGAAGTTCTGAAGTAGATGCAATACTAGTTCTGAAGTTCTGAAGTTTCTGTCTAATTAGTAGTTTCTGAAGTTTCTGAAGTAGATGCAATAGTTCTGAAGTTCTGAAGTAGATGCAATACTAGTTCTGAAGTTCTGAAGTAGATGCAATACTAGTTCTGAAGTTTAAGTCTAATTAGTAGTTTCTGAAGTTTTTGAAGTAGATGAATTTGATGCACCAGATTAATTTGATGCAGGCCCAAGGAACTCCGCCCGCTCCTGCAGGAGAAGAAGCTGTACACCTTTGTTGGCTTCTCCATTGGAGGTGATAAGGAGAAGCTGAAGTTGTCTGGTTTAGAGATCAACCCCGACAAGTACGTCGACATGCAGCGCAAATGGAGAGTTTCAAACAATGGAAAGAAGTGGCAGTCTTTGGTTGAGTTTGCAGCCAGCCTCATCCACCCATCCTACAAGGAAATGAAGGAGAAGATCAACAAGAAATTGCTACCACAAACGATGGGGGGACAGCCCACTGCCAAACAACCTCATCGAGTACGCAGCGAAAGATGCGTACGTCACCTACGAGGCATGGAAGAAAATCGAAACCATCAAAGAAGGTTTGAAGCAATGTCAAGAGGCGGAGGATCATTGGGATGACCCCTACTACTGGGGATATTGAGTTGTTTGTTGTATTATGTGTCTCAGTTTGTTGTTATGTGGTTGAACAAGTTCGCTTTTGTTATGTTGAACAACTTTGCTTTTGTAATGATGAACAAGTTTGCTTTTGTTATGTTGAACAAGTTTGCTTTTGTAATGATGAACAAGTTTGCTTTTGTTATGTAGTTATGTGATTGTTATGATGCTGGTGCAGAACACTTATGGTTGTGATGTGATGCTACTGCTATATAGTAGTGGCATACCACATGACAGGTGCGCCATTAGTGTCCATTCCATCTATAGCCTTTTTCCTAGTAGTGCAAAATGCAGCATGATGGACTGGCTGCAATGGAAATAATGGTGACAAATGCAAAAAATGAAATATGACAAAAAAAAGCCTGCCTACTTGCCGCTTAAAGTTCACAATTCAACGACCTGCATATGACTAGTAACCCAATCATTTATTGGGCCAGGATGCAGAGGCCCGTTAGATTGTGATTACAGGTAGCAAGTAGGCCCCACAGGGCAGGGACGGAGACGGTTAGGCAATGTGCTGCCCGCTTTAGAAAGGAACTTGAGAGGGAAAGCTCAGCCCGCTATATAAACCGGTGCTAGCTCCACTCGCTCGGCGAGGTGGGACTAAAATCCCTGCACCCCTGGGATGTGCCCGGCGTGACGCTCGCTTGGGCCTAATTCGGATGGGCTGTCCCACGCCAGCCTCACCCGCTGGATCGCTGGATGGACCGTTGGGCCATCTCGTTGTCTGCGCCTGAGGCATGCATGCATGGGAATGGCGGCGACGTGTGTTTGCATGCGCGGGTGGCGGATGTGAACTTTATCTATCCGAACTATGTTATGATTTCTACCCGAAAACAAGCTCCCGTGCGACGCACACCTCTCACGTGATATGCGATTCCGATGCGACTACGTGCCAAGCTTTATAGATGGAAACTTCTTTAGATGCAATTCCATCTCACAAACAACTCAGAAACAACTGTATGATTGATCATAAAACACATGCATTGTTGTTCAAAGAACTGTCTCATGAATACATTGTACCATAATTGCGAACATAGTGTGAAACAGAAAAAAAATGTTTGTTTGCAACAAAATAATCCTGGATTGAAACTTAAACTGGTTGAAAAACAATTGAGCCTACTCCATATTGTCTTCTGCACTGCCAAAATCCAGTGACCTCTTGCGTTGCGTCATTGGAGATTGCGTCGGTCTTGGCGACGGCCCATGTGCTTCAATCTTTTTCTCTTTAACATCAATGTAACCATACAACTTAAGTTGTTCTTGGTCTTTCTCTGCCAACTCTCTAGCAAGACCCTCCATTTCTTGGATTCTCACTTCCTGTAGAAAACCATAGGAATTGTATTAGGAAGAACTCAAAAAAGACGTAGCCATAAACTAGATGCATGTAACATGTAAAATTTGAACCTCTGAATCAATGTCATCCTCGGGAAAACAACCCGTAGTTCTATTGTACACAATGTACAGGTGACATGTCTTGCTGCCATTCAGATCAGAAAGCATTTTTTGTACATCATCTGGTCCTGCAATCAAGAACATTCCTTCTGGCAGCTTCCACGCAGACCCGGGTAAGAAGTAGTACAGTTCTGATCCCAGTTTGCAACCAAAAGTATCTCTCATTTCACTCATAATGAGATCGTAGGTCACTTTGGCGGGTTCAAAAATTCTGACTTCTGCCGGGTGTTCATCAAAGTATGCTCTCGGGACATGTGACATCTCATCATCCCTACTAACAAAAAAATCCATGACCAGCACCTAGTATCTCACATCAGAGTTAATACATTCAATGAGTAAAGGGGCAAACATAATTTTTTATGTGCATAGCAACATTGCGGCGTTGTTACCTGCTTTTGTAGAATGTATCCTTCATGTGGAGTGACTGGGGATTGTGCCATCTCAAACCTTCTCACCTTGTTATGTGGAATGTATCCTTCATGTGGTGTGACTGGGGACTCTACCATCACAGGTTTCTTATCCTGTGTATGAAACGTCGACAGTGGGTTTACACACAAGTTTTGAAAGGTCATACCATATCTTGGGTATGCATCATTGCGAGGTACTTACAAGGGAAGAATTGACGATATGTTGTTGGGGTGGACTTATGTGGCATTGAACGGGTGACTCTATCGCAATGTCTCGAGTGAATGGCGATTGTGCCGTCTCATGATGCTTAGCCTACATACAATCGCCGACATAAGGTTGCCACAAATTGAAGATGTTTGTATCATAGAATACGTAGGTCCTTAATATATAGAATCGGTGCGAGATACTTACAGGGGGAGAATAATTGAAGACATGTTGTCGGGGTGGCCGTGAGATCGCACGGTCTTCTAACATATGTCCTTCCAAGCGGACCTTCTCCAGCATGGCCTTATAATCCGCAAGTGCCTGCAACACATACGCATCCATCCTGACTCGCTCTGTCTGTGTAATACTGTCCACAAGCTTCCGGTCCTTCTGCAACGTTTGATGCATTTCCTTGTAGCCAAGGACAAACTTTTTTTCCATGTACTCACAGTCCCTCTTATACTTTTCTTCAATCTCAAGACGCATCTTGGCCATCTTACGGGAAAACTCAAGACGCATCTTGGCCATCTTACGGGAAAACTCAAGACGCATCTTCGCCATCTCACACTCCTCCTTTATCATCCTGTCCACGTATGAACGTTCTTTTTTCAGTTTCTTATCTACCTCATCGCGATCCTTTTGCACGTTCAAGCCGATCTCCCAGCGCGCTTCATGCAAAGACTTGTCGTACTCCGCACGGTTGTTATGCGCCTCTGAGACCATGGTCCCTACAGCAACACATATACCCATAGTATGAAAACTGTATCCACAACCTCATCCAACTAATTCGAAACAATACGACCGTGAAAAAATATTCAGAACCAGTTCGTACGATCAACTACTACAAACTATCAATCAAAAAGCTCTTGCATGACATCCTGTACTCCAATTACACCAGAACTACTCAACTATGGCAAAACCTAGATTTTCTAATCTCTTCGGAAATGACTTCTTGGTCGAATCAATGGAAAAAATAATCAGCACTGTAATCAAAGATGGGAGGAGCCGTGGAGGGGACCTTTTTAATCCGGCGTCGGTGTGGTCGCTTGAGAAGCGATGGCGCGATCCCGACGATGGCTATGTGAGGAGAAACAAGGTAGATGGGGGTGGTTAGGATAGGGTAGATATGCGGTATAATGGGAAGGTATATATCCATGATTGTAGGGTTAATTAGTTATTTTGAAGTAATGCGCTTCGATGCAAGTATTTTTTTTAACGAGCGTGATCTTTTCGGGGCTTCCAAAACATGTGCACTGACCGCGGGTCCAACTACATATCACAGAAGCCCGAGCCATCGCCGTGCCCGTGGCAAGCCGCCGCCCACCATTGCCTCCCTTTCCCTTGCCCCACCAAATTGTTATTCTTCTCCGGTGACGAAGCCTGCCATCACCGGCGGACGGTGAGAGACGAGAGATGTCCATGTCCAGTTCAGCCTCTCCGTCATCATGCCCGCGGTATGGTTCACTGCCGATGACCAGATGCCCCGACTGCCCACGCATCGCGCCACTGAATCGTTTGACAACCATATCGGAGAAGAATGGAAACCTTGGGCGGGAATTTGTGAAATGCGAGAGCAAACCAGAAGCGGGGAAGGTTAAATCTATGTTATGTTGTGTCTTTTTGCTATCAATTCTGACCCCAGATTTATATTTATTTCCTCGAAATTGGGATTTGGGGTTTCCCTTCCCTATTTCAGAAGCTGAAAACATGCAAGCATTTTGAGTGGCTGGATGAATATGTTGAGAGGCTTCAAACGGATGGCTTAATTGCTTTGCCCATTGATTTGAGGCACAGGGCAACCCTAGAGGCAGATCTGCCATTGGCGGTGGATAATAAGGGCTATGCCAATGTTCCTCTGATGGTGGCGGATGCGGAACTCAAGGTGGAATTGAAGAAGATGAACAAGAACTTAAGGCAGTTGATCGATCTGAATAAGCACGCAAATCTGATGGCTGCGGGATTTTATTTTTCAATAATTGTTGTGGGATTTGTTTACTTGTTGATCATCACTCATTAGAAGTTGTTAACAAATTATTTCAGTCAGCTTCTGTATAAGCAATGGCATTTGTGCTTAATGCCTTGTATGACCAGACCAAGGAAAATCTCATTTGAAATCTATTGGAAAGGACAAGTAAAATTGAAAACTAATTTCTTGTTTCCAAAATAAAATTTAGCAAAGAGGAAATAGCTCGAACATAACATAGTAGCCCGAACATAACATAGTACCACGAACATTAATATAGTTGATCTAACACAAATAGTACGATAATGATGATTTGTAAAGTACCACATTACATCAAGGATTTATAAAGAACGCAAATTATTTTACTATGTTGTGATGTAACAACTCCAGAGGCACATGTGGAACATGGGAAACAAACAGATAAACCCTTTGATTTCCCAGGTACAGCAGCATCATCAAGAGTTAGGATGGAAAACAATGGTTATGGCACCATATTCTGCCATGTCTTGGGGCACAACACGATGAGGCAGTTTCTATTTGAACAACAAATTTTTTATGTTAGCAAATTTGTAACTTATTCTTCTCTAAAAAAGGAAGAGCAATAAATTCATTCCAAGAATTTCTAGAAATAATTGTCAACCCATTTTCGTTGGTAATTATGAGATATGTTTGGCGCAATTAGTGGCTAACTGGGTTTTTTTTCAGGAATAGTGGCTACTTGGTTTGATACATGCCAAACGTTACGTTCAGATTAGTTGCATTATTTCATTCATTTTTTACCCAAAAAAATCTATACAAAGTGTTAATTGGACAATGTGAACAATGTGGCACAAAGGTTGTCGGCCCAGCCAGTGGATGGAACGGATCGATGGTACCGGATGGAATCCATTGTAAACCAACCCTAAACCCCAAAAACCAAAAAAAACCTGAACCCTAGACCCTGATAACCCTAACCCCCCCACCCACACACACACACACGAAACCGTAAAAACATTCAAAATTTTGCCCCACGTGGAAACCATTATGCATGAATTCTCTATGGGGTCATGGGATGCCATGAAGAAAGTTAGGGATCATTAGTACATGTACACGCAAGTACGATCTCTAACACGCGCATTTCCAGTCCCTGTACATGTACATGTAAACCAACCCAACATCGATCCGGTTCAGTGGATGGATGCATGCTCTATGTGGCACGAAGTATGTCGGCCGAGCCAGTCGACGGACCAGATCGATGCTACCGGAGGGATTCCATTGTAGACCAACGCTCGACCTATGTCCGGTGTGTGTGATAGGTCCACTGTAAGACAAACATAGTTCCGTCAACCCTAAAACCCTAAACAGTGATAACCCTAACCCCCCCCACTAAACCATAAAAACATTCAAATTTTTGCCCCACATGGAAACCATTATGCATGCATTCTCTATGGGGTCATGGGATGCCATGAAGAAAGTTTGGGATTATACACGCAAGTATGATCTCTGACACGCGCATTTCTGGCCTAGCATGTCAACACACCAAAAGCACTAGCTGGGTTCCGCACCTGTATGAAACCAACCCAACATCGATCCGGTCCAGTGGATGGATGCATGCTCTTTGTGGCACGAAGTTTGTCGGCCGAGCCAGTCAACGGACCGGATCGATGCTACCGGAGGGAATCCATTGTAGACCAACGCTCCATCAATGTCCGGTGTGTGTGCTACATCCACCGTAAGAAAAACATAGTTCCGTCAACCCTAAAACCCTGATAACCCTACCCCCCCCACTAAACCGTAAAAACATTCAAAATTTTGCCCCACATGGAAACCATTATGCATGCATTCTCTATGGGGTCATGGGATGCCATGAAAAAAGTTTGGGATTATACATGCAAGTATGATCTCTGACACGCGCATTTCTGGCCTAGCATGTCAACACCCCAAAAGCACTAGCTGGGTTCCTCACCTGTATGAAACCAACCCAACATTGATCCGGTCCAGTGGATGGATGCATGCTCTATGTGGCATGAAGTTTGTCGACCGAGCCATTCAACGGACCGGATCGATGCTACCGAAGGGAATCCATTGTAGACCAACGCTCCACCAATGTCCGGTGTGTGTGCTACGTCCACCGTAAGAAAACATAGTTCCGTCAACCCTAAAACCCTTAAACCCTAAACCCTGATAACCCTAACCCCCCCTAAATCGTAAAAACATTCAAAATTTTGCCCCACATGGAAACCATTATGCATGCATTCTCTATGTGGTCATGGGATGCCATTAAGAAAGTTTGGGATCATTAGTACATATACATGCAAGTACGATCTCTGACACACGCATTTCCGGGCTTGCATGTCAACACTAAACCCTAAACACTGATAACCCTAACCCACCCCCCCACTAAACCCTAAACCCTGAACCCGATAACCCTAAACCCCCCCCACTAAACCCTAAACACTGAACCCCTAAACCCCTAAACCCTAATAACCCTAAACCCCTAAACCCTAAACCCCTAAACCCCTAAACGAGTTGACAAGATTTTCTTATTTCTTTATATCATTTATCCAAATCTCACATAACTCACGCGGCTCACCCCTCCCTAAATCCCGCGATTACAGCTCCGCATTCTAACCACCCGGGCCGTCCGCACCTCCCACGACCGCTTCAAGATCAGATCGGAGACGCCGATCGCCCATGGAATACAGGAGTTGGCGGCAACCATTTGCCGCCCACCGCCAAAGTGATCTGAGGGCTCGGACGTAAGTGTTCTTCTCGCCGCCTCCTCCTCGCGTGAACGCGCCGTTTTTCCTTTGCGCCGTTGACCGCGCTATACCGGCACTTATAGTTTCCCACGCACTAACCGCCGCCATCTACTCGGTGGCACCGTCTCCGAGATAAGGTATTACCTGATCGTAACTCTTTATAATCGTTGTCCGCCGCTCCTTTAGTAGTTGAACCCTCATAGGTTTTGCACCCAAATAGGTTCTGTGCTTAAACCCATAAGTGGATCATATGTTAAATGACCCAGTTAATTTTGTGAAAATTAATTCTCTGCTAATTTTCTTATACATTTTCCAATTTTGTTCAGATTAATTGAGCCGGATTTTATCATTGCATACGAGCCAGCAATGTCAGTTTCAGATATGAACCTTCATAATGGAGAAAAGCCCATCTCCGAAATTACCGATGCGGTAAGTAATTGACTGTTTGTGTACAATCGTTTCGTACACATAATTCATGTGTACTCAGTATAATTTAATGGCATGAAACAGGAACTCGCCGAAAAGCATGGTCATATGAAGTTAGTATGCTCATAGACAAGGTTCGGAAAAACCATGAAACTATTGTCACAAGACCACAAAAAGTACATCATATCAGAAACCAGTCTTGGCGGTCTAACCCAGATGCATGAAGTGACTCTACGGCGCATAATGTTGGTTAGACTAGCCAAGAGCATAGATATGGACACGCAATCCATTACCAATGGCAAAACGCCAATTCCTGTAACAAAAGAGGACATGCAAGGTATATTTGGCATTCCGATAGAAGGGGAGGATATAGAGACACATCTGGAAATGCAAACCGACACAGAATTGTTTACCGCCTATGCAAACAATGGGAAAATTTTGATTTCTGACCTTGAAACGGCGATCCGAGCTTCCAAAGCCCCAGACAGCGATTTCCTGAGATGGTTCATTCTGTACGCAATTGGTACTGTTCTAGCACCAACAGCACAACATTATGTGGACTCGAAATTTCTCAACCTTGTTACAGATCTTGAAAACCTTCGGAAATTTAACTGGGGATGTTTCACACTTAATCACTTCTTCAAGTCCGTCCACAAGTTTAGAAATTGAGATCACGTAAATCTACAAGGAAATCTAATTCTGCTCCAGGTTAGTGCTAGATCACTACTTAATGTCCTTTAATTATTGTTCTGTTGCATATTTGTATGGTGATGAACTAATTTATTGTGTAGTATTGGTACTGGGAGCACGTGCGTAGTGGCCGATTAATGTATGCTTCTAGACCCCCTCCATTGATCGCACGATGGGACGAAATGATGGCTACTTTAAGAAGCGATGCTTACGAGAAAGGAGGTCTTCATAATGAGCTGGTACCTATCTACAATTGAACTTTCTATATCCGATTTTTTATTTGGTACTAATGGTTCATTATATTTTATAAAAATAGGCTGTCATGGAAATTGTGCTCCTCAACGACCGTCCGAGAATTCTAATAATTTTCCAAGAAAAAAAGATGAACATGTGCATCAACATGATTCGTATCGAGCACCATCACAAGGACAGCAATTTAGTAGCCAGCAAGTATGTACTCCAAAGACTATTTGTTTTTGCAATATCACAAATAGGTGTCATGGAACCTCATTCATTTAGCTATTGTTATCAATGGGGTTTTATTTTGTTTACACAGATTGAAATGGTAGTTGAAGTCATGAGTGCACGCATTGCTGATCATGAAAATAAGGTAGGCAGGAAGTTAATGGAAATTGAGCACAGATTTGATGTCAAATACCAGACTCTAGGTGAAGACTTGATCGACATCAAGACTAAAACTGGCACTAATCCTAGGTTGTCGAAGGCCGAGGACGAAATTAAAGACTTAAGGAGGGAACTCCATGTATGTCATACTGTGCATTTTGTATTTTTTATGAATATGTTGCTTCATGTTCATTATTATTTGCATTGTTACAGGAATTAAAATACGAATTTACAAGCAACCGACAATGAGTGTCACAGAAAGGAGGCGTGCAGGTGATCAATATGGCCCAACACGTTAATACCTAAAAGTAACAAACTAATGATGAACTACCTTTGTTCATTGTAGGATCAAGTCAATGTGTGCAATTCATCCCTGATAGGAACTCATAGGGCTAGCCAATTCATGACAGGGACTTCGAGTACACCAAGTGCAAGACATGTGACGGAAAACAATGAGGAACCATAATTAACTCCGATGAAGCCTGTCTTTGGTAATGATTACAAGTTCACGGATGAGGACATAGAGACAGCCGTTTACATCCGCGGAACATACGACCCTGTTGAAATAGCTAGAATCGGAGACATTACCCTCACAGCAGAAAATCTGAAGCGAAATTTGGACGACAAATACATTTATGGTGATGTAAGCCCATTATACTCTATTCTACATCATTACTGCAACAACTGTCTTATTATTGTATGATTGAAAATTTGGCAGGTTATTATGGCATATGCTCGCATTAGCCAAATTGAGAATGATACTACCTCAATCATATCCCCTCAAGAAACCGAAAAGCTGTTACAAATGAAGGGGGTGGTTCCTGTTGGACGTGCAGCCTCATGGTTAGCTCGTGTAGCAGGAAAATTTGTAGGGCGCCAAAAGGTACACGTTTTCCACACTTTCATAGTTTATGTACACACTGTACACGACAAATTTCGGTTCTCAACCCAACCAAAATTTTACTGCAGGTGCATGTCCCACTGAATGTACACCAAAACCATTGGATGCTAATGATGTTTAATTTTGACAAAAAAGAAATTCAGACTCTGAACTCCATGAATTATCATTGCGACAAGACCAAGGAAGATTCTCTTGTAAGTGTTCTCTTGCTGCCTATTTTGATCCGCATGGTACATGAGCTCCCAAAGTACCGTAACCCTATGTATAACTCGTCGTACCCTAGGTGGACTCGATTCAGTTCTGCATTGACGAAGCTGTCAAGAAAGGGTTGATATCACCAGCTAAGAACATCAATTTTGCTGAATGGACCAAAAAACTCTATGAGAACATACCACAACAGACCGATGGGTACGCATGGCCTCATAAATTATTATTTGCATACACGAATAAGATTACTGATCTTTAACTAAACATCGCAGGACTTCCTATGCGGTTTGGACACTGCAGTACATGTTGTCATGGAACGGGGATGAAATGACCGATATTTTGAACCAGGTAATTGAATGCCTAATTTAAATTTGTACTTTGTTTAGCTTGAAAGCTATGCTGATGTCAGTGTCGGTTATCCAATATAGGCAAGGATAGATATTTTCAGGTGGAAAATATGTACAGCCTTACTGCATTCAAATTGCAATGCGCTTCGTCTCGAATCATATAAGTTCCCCATAACGGTTAGCGCTACATCAAGAATATATCATTTATTTCATAAGTCTCATGATTAGAACTAACGCAGCACTCTCTCTTATACAGAAGGAGGTGTATGATGCCCAGCAAGCAGTTCTACCTGATGCTTCAGAAGAGGACGTACAATTAGTCAACAATCCTGATGGTTCCAACGAACCTGACACATCCAACTCCTAGAAGGATACCGGTGCTCCCAACTCCCCCAAAAATGGTGCACCCAACTCCCCCAAAAGGAAGAGAGCACGTGGACGCCCGAGAAAGCTAGTCGATCCCGAGGAAGCAGCAAAAACAAAGAGTCTTAAAGAACTGAAACTTAAATTTGACAGCAAGACCATAGCCAACCAAGTGTCTTCGTTACCATCATGGTCATGCAGAGAGCATAAACCAGCACCAGCTTTATTGAGCCCATTCAAACACAAATAGGTAGCATCAATTGATCATCAATTGATACATGCTCATGCTCATGCTCTACTTTTAGCATCATTTGATACACGTTTTCTTCTTATCAGAAAGTGGAAATAGGTACTTTTGGCAATCATGAGCATCCTCTACTTATTGTAATATCTAATGCATTGATACATTCTCATGCTCATGCTCTACTTTTAGCATCATTTGATACACGTTTAGTTCTTATCATAAAGTGGAAATATGTACTTTTGGCAATCATGAGCATCCTCTACTTATTGCAATATCTAATGCATTGATACATTCTCATGCTCATGCTCTACTTTTAGCATCATTTGATACACATTTAGTTCTTATCAGAAAGTGGAAATAGGTACTTTTGGTAATCATGAGCATCCTCTACTTATTGCAATATCTAATGCACCATCAGTACAAAGCTTGATTTGGCAATAGGTGGAATCGACAATCATTTGCATGCTTTAATTTTGTCAAAAATTAATGCATAGTTCAGTTGTAACTGCTCATAGATATGGCAGGAACATGCTGAGTTATACACTAAACATAGTCATGCCAAGCTATAACTACCATAGTCATATTATTAGAGTTCCTAGCATGCATCACCATATGGCAGAATAACACAGCAACCATAACATAGACCACCGTACAATACTTGAGTTGCTAAGGCCTTGTACAATGCAAGGTGCTTAGGGGAGTTTCTTATAGAAATAAACCAGGCTTTTCTTAAGCACATGTGCTTATTTGTACAGGGTAGACACATAACTAGGCGTCTCTCCTATAGAAATAGGCACCGGTCTTCAGAAAAACCCTGTTTATTTTTCTAAGCACCACCCTAAGCATCTAGCATTGTACAAGGCTTAAACATGCATCACCAAAATAGTATTAACAACTAGGAACACTAAACCAGAGTAGCAGCAAACTCTTCACATAAACGGCAGATCAACCACCGCTCAGCATAGGTTCAGACACACCATAGGACATCAGTTTTAGACTCGAACAACAAAGAAACATAGATAACATAAGAGGACACGGCGGTCCTGGGGCAGCAGCAGCACTCTAGCAGCACATCACTTCTCTCCCTTCTTCAATGCATGTTGTAGGGCTCATTGACTTTGACAATCTCGAGGAAGCGTGCGTAGGCAGCATGTTTAGCTAGAGTACTGGCTTTATGCTTCTTACCATGTCCATTGCCAGTGCTGAAGGCATGCTGGATCATGCCATCTATGCCGCCACAGATCACCTCGCAACCGAAAGGGCACCCAATCTTGCCAAAGAAACGGTACTTGATCTTCCCAGCAATCAGATGCCTCAGGGTGTACCGGCTCTTGTTGTGCCTGCTGTCCATGCTGTAGTTCACGTCGTCGTCATCCTCCTGTGAATTAGTGAATTAGTAGACATAGAAGAACTCAGCTAATCTATTATGGTACATTGACTTTAATTACAATGTTTTGAAAGTACACATGTGTAACATGGCAACTATCTATTTGCTAGAAACAAGGCGTATGTGCACATACATAATTGAGCCAAAGAAATTGACGTGCATAAATATGGACGGTGGAATAGTTGCATTTATAGATTAGTGCACAAGTAGTACATAATTAACGCATGAAAGACTTCATGAAGTGGCTTGGTTTAATGATATTTGATACTTGTTACAGGTGTAATTCTTATTGGAATCAGAAAAATGGCTTCATTATACTCCTCCATGTTTCACACAAGGGGGGTTTGTTCTATCTACTGGAATTAAGAAACCATTATTCTTTCTGACAGCGGCAATACTGCTTCTCCAACATTGTTAGACCCTGATAAGTTTGAGAAGGAAATTGGTAAAGGAGCTATGGGGTGTCTCACTGCTCATATTGATGAGAGATGTGGCTGTGATCATCTAGATAACATACTGTGGAAAATTGGCTAGATGAAATGTTTTGATTTTTTGGTATCCAGTGGATATGTACTGTCAGCCCATAATTATTAAGGGAGCGATCACTTCCTTTGCAAAATGGAAATCTGTATAGAATTTGCAAATGGATCATCTATGAACATGTGTGCAAACTAATCATGTATGAACATGTGTGCAAATTAATTCATCTACATAAACTAAAATGAATCAGGAACTGCAGCATTTTGTCACTGTCCTTGGGAAGCCAATGGAGAATCCTGTCATATATCCATTGTTTAACCCACTTTTTTCATTAATGTATCCCTGCCATGAACATTTTCTTGTATTTGGGTTCATTACCCCACTTCTTTCATTTATGTATCCCTTGTGAAACTTATGCTCATCTAGTTAACAAGACAAACCCCAATGCCATGAAAAAAACAAAGTATCTGCTGGAATCAGAATGTGAATCAGATTTAAAAATCCACATCCAACATGAAGATCTATGCTAGATCCCTACAATCCTACATACGTAGAACTAGCACGCCCAAGTGAAATTGATGCTCATCTAGTTAACAAGAAAAACCCCATTGTCATGAAAAAAACAGAGCAAAAAACAGAGTACTACCTCAGATAGCTCGTCGATGGCATCCTCGTCGAAGTCGTTGTCCTTCCTGCAATCTACGTCGAACTCCTTTATGGCGTTCTCCTCGAAGAGCTCTTCGATTTCGTCATGCACCTTGCGCTTACGCCTTCTCATCTCCTCCTCCTCCAGATTTTCCCCGACCTTGTGCTCACCGACGGGTGCCTCGATGGCTGCGATGGCAGCGGGAGCAGGCACAACGGTCGCTGCACCGCCAGCTTCCGCCGCTACGGCGGACTCAGCCGCTCCACCTACGGCTGCAGACTACTCTGCTCCGATGGTTGCCTCCGGCTCATCCGCCGCATCTTCATGCCCGCGCTTCATCGTCGATCGAAGACAGGAGGTGGGAGGTGTAGGAAGGGAGGAGGGTGGTGAGGAAGGAGGAGAGGGTGGTGAGGTGGTGAGGAAGGAAGAGAGGGTGGGGAGAGGACGAGGGTTTTCTACCCGATTTGGGGAAGAAATGCACTGCTCCTGCCTCTTGGAGTTACCGGGAAGCCGCGGGTGCCGATTTGACTTGACACACCCACCCGGCCGTCCCCATTCCACGTGGGGACGTGGCGGTCATGCACGCGGTCATGCACCTCCTGCGGTTTGCCATCAATTGCTATCGGTCTCACAAGTGGGTCCCCTTGTCATCCACACAACCGAGCCACCACATGTACCACATTTTTCTTTCTCCCCGTCTCGACCACTCCACATCTTTCTTTCTCCCCTTCTCGACCAGCGCCGCCGCCGCCATCTCCTGACGACCCATCTCTTCGCTGCCGGTGCGCGACCGCCGCCAACTCCGGCAAGTACGTGAGATCTCCCCTCTTCTTCCCTTCCCCAACCGCGTCTCCCTACGGAGGCAGATCTGAGCCGATTGGTTTGGACTGAAACTTAGTTTTTGGATTGGATCTTGATTTGGTTTCTATGGTTTGAGACCAAATCGATCAATTACTTTGAGCCGCCACTACCACCTACTACTGCTTCAAATCCAAGAGCCGCTGTTGCCGGCCGCAGCTCATCGGCTCTCTCGAGCTTTGACGCCATGTCTGGTCTAGATTCATGACGTGCCCTCGCATATGGCTTTTTCCACGGTTTGAACCTTTGGATTCAATCCAAAAGTTGAAAATGGTTTGGACTGGGTTGGATGACGAGCATGTATAGTTCGGTTTGGTCTAGATTCTAAATGAAAATATCTGGATTGGTTTGGTTTTGATGTGTGCCGTGGATTGGACTGTTTTAGTTTGGATGCCGAACTATTCCCAGGTTTAGATGAGATGGGCATTGCCATTGTCATTGGCATTGCTTTATTATCTAGATGATAGAAAATAGATTGATTGGCCATTGCCAGTATAGGTTATCTCTATGATTTATTATATGTATGATCTTTGTATTGTACTATGTACAATTCAACTTAGAGTTCAACATGTTCTGTGTAGAATGGAGGAAGCACAATGTGGATGCTACAACTCACGGTGCCGGACTAGCCTTTCTACTGCCACACTGTTCGGCATCTACTTCCAGCCTTCTTTTATTTTTGCAGCAGTAACAATTTATATGAACCTTCTGACAGTACATTCTTTTTGTTTTTTTGCTATTTCCACTAATGTATTGTGTCTGTTATTTGTTTTTATCTTACACGGATCGTACCATGCAATGTGGGATAGGCATTCAATGAGCTTGTCGCAGACACCGTGACCTTCGACGCTCTTGGGGGCCCATACACTACGCAGGTCGAGAAGGGGCGAAAGATAACCCAGATAGGAGGAGATGATTGGGATCGTTTCATCGCCCTAGTGCGTCTTAGTGGGGGTGAATTGATCAGCTTCTCCTTCAGAAGAGATAGGCCCAGGATTTCTGTTATCTATCTAAATTTGATTCTAGATAGTGAGGATGAAGTTCATGAGGAGGAAGATGGTGCTGATTCAGATGATGACGATTCAGATGATGATGAGAACCCACTTGTTGAATACCTATATGCCCAAGGACTCAGACTGGGCGACGAGGAAATCAGCAACCTCTGGGACATGCTTCCGCTACGTGAAGACTACCTAGGGAAGCCATTCGTGACCCGCCTCACAAGGACGAATGTTAAACGGCATATCATGGTATGTTACTTAGTGTGGTAATTACATGATATGCATGCTTAGTTAGTGTAGTAATTCATATGATATGCATGTTGTAGTACTGTGATGAGAGGCCTAGTTTAGAATTCATTTAGTGAAGAATTTTATGACATGCATGTAGTGTAGTAATATGCAATGATATGCTTAGTGTACGCAGTAATCTAATGATATGCCTAATTACTGTAGTAATTTGATTCTTGGCGTATAGTGTAGTGATGTGATGATATATATGCTCAGTGTTGAATCCAATGATATATGTGTCTTGAAGTGTATGCTTTGTTGATAATTGCACGTGACATGATCATATATCATGTCAACTGTTTTTGGAAATTACCTAAGAGGTTACTTGATAGTTGTGGCATCGACCCGGACGAAGAAGGCATGGCTGCTAGACTACGCCTTACCAGAACGGGCTCCATCACCAGCTGTGCCTATGCACTGGACATGGACGGTCGCACTGTCTTGAGCAGGGCAGGGTGGAAGAAGTTCCTTCGTGCCAAGAATCTTCGGGTAGGACAGGCCATCCTACTCACTGTTGCGAACACCCGTCGCCATGAATTGAGGATGATGATCACCATCCACCTCATTTAGAACTGGGGTGGGCCATGTATCAATGTGAAAAGAACTTGTTATGTTAGCTCTTGTTTGCGAGTACTTGTCATGTATTACCGTACCTATATCTACTCATATCTAGGTACTATTGCTTGTGATGGATTGCAACTATTATTAAATGGTAACTAATGCTCTACTAGCTATGATTATTCCACTATGTGATGTTTTATAGGCTGTAGTGTGACATGGTAACTGTTATATATGGTAGAGGCTTGTCTCTAAGACCTTGTACAATGCAAGTTGCTTAGGGATGTGCTTCCACTGTGTGATGTTTTGTACGTGCCAGGTTGTAGTATGAAATGCTAACTGTTCTATATGGTAGTGGTGTTGGGGAACGTAGTAATTTCAAAATTTTCCTACGTACACGCAAGATCATGGTGATGCATAGCAACGAGAGGGGAGAGTGTGATCTACGTACCCTCGTAGACCGACAACGGAAGTGTTATGACAACGCGGTTGATGTAGTCGTACGTCTTCACGACCTGACCGATCAAGCACCGAAACTACAGCACCTCCGAGTTCTAGCACACGTTCAGCTCGATGACGATCCCCGGACTCTGATCCAGCAAAGTGTCGGGGAAGAGTTCCGTCAGCACGACGGCGTGTTTACGATCTTGATGTTCTACTGTCGCGGGGCTTCTCCTAAGCACCACTACAATATTATCGAGGACTATGGTGGAAGGGGGCACCGCACACGGCTAAGAGAACGATCTTGGAGATCAACTTGTGTGTCTAGGGGTGTCCCCTGCCCCCGTATATAAAGGAGCCAAGGGGGGGTGCGGCCGGCCCTAGGAGGAGGCGCACAGGAGGAGTCCAACTCCTACCGGGAGTAGTACTCCCCTCCCTTTTCCCTAGTTGGATTAGGACATGGGGGGAGGAGGAGAGGGAAGAAAGGAAAGGGGGGGCGCTGCCCCCCTCCTTATCCAATTCGGACTTGGGGGGGGGGGGGGGGGGGGGGGGGCGCGGCACAGCCCCTAGGCCTCCTCTCCTCTTCCTCCACTAGGCCCATTAAGGCCCATTAGGTTACCGGGGGGTTCCGGTAACCTCCCGATACTCCGGTAAAATGCCGGTTTCACCCGGAACACTTCCGATGTCCAAACATAGGCTTCCAATATATCAATCTTTATGCCTCGACCATTTCGAGACTCCTTGTCATGTCCGTGATCACATCCGGGACTCCGAACTAACTTCGGTACATCAAAATATATAAACTCATAATGAAACTGTCATCGTAATGTTAAGCGTGCGGACCCTACAGGTTCGAGAACAATGTAGACATGACCGAGACATCTCTCCGGTCAATAACCAATAGCAGAACCTGGATGCTCATATTGGCTCCCACATATTCTATGAAGATCTTTTATCGGTCAGACCGCATAACAACATACTTTGTTCCCTTTGTCATCGGTATGTTACTTGCCCGAGATTCGATCGTCGGTATCTTAATACCTAGTTCAATCTCGTTACTGGCAAGTCTCTTTACTCGTTTCGTAATACATCATCTCACAACTAACTCATTAGTTGCAATGCTTGCAAGGCTTATGTGATGTGCATTACCGAGAGGGCCCTGAGATACCTCTCCGACAATCGGAGTGACAAATCCCAATCTCGAAATATGCCAACCCAACATGTACCTTTGGAGACACCTGTAGGGCTCCTTTATAATCACCCAGTTATGTTGTGACGTTTGGTAGCACACAAAGTGTTCCTCCGGCAAACGGGAGTTGCATAATCTCATAGTCATAGGAACATGTATAAGTCATGAAGAAAGCAATAGCAACATACTAAACGATCGGGTGCTAAGCTAATGGAATGGATCATGTCAATCACATTATTCTCCTAATAATGTGATCCCGTTAATCAAATGACAACACATGTCTATGGTTAGGAAACATAACCATCTTTGATTAACGAGCTAGTCAAGTAGAGGCATACTAGTGACATTTAGTTTGTCTATGTATTCGCACAAGTATTATGTTTCCGGATAATACAATTCTAGCATGAACAATAAACATTTATCATGATATAAGGAAATAAAATAATAACTTTAGTATTGTTACAAAAGATTTTCATTGGACTCGATGCACTAGGTATGACACCTAGATCGGATATGAACTCCTTCATCCAGACTCCTTCGTTTGCTACTTCCGAAGCAGCTATGTACTCCGCTTCACATGTAGATCCCGCCACAATGCTTTGTTTAGAACTGCACCAACTGACAGCTCCACCGTTTAATGTAAACACGTATCCGGTTTGCGATTTAGAATCGTCCGGATCAGTGTCAAAGCTTGCATCAACATAACCATTGACGATGAGCTCTTTGTCACCTCCATATATGAGAAACATATCCTTAGTCCTTTTCAGGTACTTCAGGATATTCTTGACCGCTGTCCAGTGTTCCATGCTGGATTACTTTGGTACCACCCTGCTAGACTTATAGCAAGACACACATCAGGTCTGGTACACAGCATTGCATACATGATACAGCCTATGGCTGAAGCATAGGGAACATCTTCCATTTTCTCTCTATCTTCTGCATTGGTCGGGCATTGAGTCTTACTCAATTTTACACCTTGTAACACAGGCAAGAATCCTTTCTTTGCTTGATCCATTTTGAACTTCTTCAAAACTTTGTCAAGGTATGTGCTTTGTGAAAGCCCAATTAAGCGTCTTGATCTATCTCTATAGATCTTAATGCCCAATATGTAAGCAGCTTCACCGAGGTCTTTCATTGAAAAACTCTTATTCAAGTATCCCTTTATGCTATCCAGAAATTCCATATCATTTCCAATCAGTAATATGTCATCTACATATAATATCAGAAACGCTACAGAGCTCCCACTCACTTTCTTGTAAATACAGGCTTCTCCAAAAGCCTGTACAAAACCAAATGCTTTGATCACACTATCAAAGCGTTTATTCCAACTCCGAGAGGCTTGCACCAGTCCATAAATGGATCGCTCGAGCTTGCACACTTTGTTAGCTCCCTTTGGATCGACAAAACCTTCCGGCTGCATCATATACTACTCTTCTTCCAGAAATCCATTCAGGAATGCAGTTTTGACATCCATCTGCCAATTTTCATAATCATAAAATGCGGCAATTGCTAACATGATTCGGACAGACTTAAGCATCGCTACGGGTGAGAAGGTCTCATCATAGTCAATCCCTTGAACTTGTCGAAAACCTTTTGCGACAAGTCGAGCTTTGTAGACAGTAACATTACCGTCAGCGTCAGTCTTCTTCTTGAAGATCCATTTATTCTCAATTGCTTGCCGATCTTTGGGCAAGTCAACCAAAGTCCATACTTTGTTCTCATACATGGATCCCATCTCAGATTTCATGGCTTCAAGCCATTTTGCGGAATCTGGGCTCACCATCGCTTCTCCATAGTTCGTAGGTTCATCATGATCTAGTAACATGACTTCCAGAACAGGATTACCGCACCACTCTGGTGCGGATCATACTCTGGTTGATCTACGAGGTTCAGTAGTATCTTGTTCTGAAGTTTCATGATCGTCATCATTAGCTTCCTCACTAATTGGTGTAGGTGTCACAGAAACCGGTTTCTGTGATGTACTACTTTCCAATAAGGGAGCAGGTACAGTTACCTCATCAAGTTCTACTTTCCTCCCACTCACTTCTTTCGAGAGAAACTCCTTCTCTAGAAAGTTTCCGAATTTAGCAACAAAAGTCTTGCCTTCGGATCTGTGATAGAAGGTGTATCCAATAGTTTCCTTTTGATATCCTATGAAGACACATTTCTCTGATTTGGGTTCGAGCTTATCAGGTTGAAGCTTTTTCACATAAGCATCGCAGCCCCAAACTTTCAGAAACGAGAACTTTGGTTTCTTGCCAAACCACAATTCATAAGGCGTCGTCTCAACGGATTTTGATGGTGCCCTATTTAACGTGAATGCGGCCGTCTCTAAAGCATAACCCCAAAATGATAGAGGTAAATCAGTAAGAGACATCATAGATCGCACCATATCTAGTAAAGTACGATTACGACGTTCGGACACACCATTACGCTGTGGTGTTCCGGGTGGCGTGAGTTGCGAAACTATTCCGCATTGTTTCAAATGTACACCAAACTCGTAACTCAAATATTCTCCTCCACAATCAGATCGTAGGAATTTTATTTTCTTGTTATGATGATTTTCAACTTCACTCTGAAATTCTTTGAACTTTTCAAATGTTTCAGACTTATGTTTCATTAAGTAGATATACCCATATCTGCTTAAGTCATCTGTGAAGGTGAGAAAATAACGATATCCACCACGAGCCTCAACATTCGTCGAACACATACATTTGTATGTATAATTACCAACAAACCCGTTGCTCTCTCCATAGTACCAAAGAATGGTGTTTTTGTCATCTTACCCATAAGGCACGGTTCGCAAGTACCAAGTGATTCATAATCAAGAGGTTCCAAAAGTCCATCAGTATGGAGTTTCTTCATGCGCTTTACACTGATATGACCTAAACGGCAGTGCCACAAATAAGTTGCACTATCATTATCAACTCTGCATCTTTTGGCTTCAACATTATGAACATGTGTGTCACTACTACCGAGATTTAATAAGAATAGACCATTCTTCATGGGTGCATGACCATAAAAGATTTTACTCATATAAATAGAACAACCATTATTCTCTGATTTAAATGAATAACCGTCTCGCATCAAACAAGATCCAGATATAATGTTCATGCTCAACGCTGGCACCAAATAACAATTATTTAGGTCTAATATTAATCCCGAAGGTAGATGTAGAGGTAGCGTGCCAACCGCGATCACATCGACTTTGGAACCATTTCCCACGCGCATCGTCACCTCGTCCTTAGCCAATCTTCGCTTAATCCGTAGTCCCTGTTTCGAGTTGCAAATGTTAGCAACAGAACCAGTATCAAATACTCAGGTGCTACTGCGAGCATTAGTAAGGTACACATCAATAACATGTATATCGCATATACCTTTGTTCACCTTGCCATCCTTCTTATCCGCCAAATACTTGGGGCAGTTCCGCTTCCAGTGACTAGTCTGCTTGCAGTAGAAGCACTCAGTTTCAGGCTTAGGTCCAGATTTTGGTTTCTTCTCTTGAGCAGCAACTTGCTTGCTGTTCTTTTTGAAGTTCCCCTTCTTCTTCCCTTTGCCCTTTTTCTTGAAACTAGTGGTCTTGTTGACCATCAACACTTGATGCTCCTTCTTGATTTCTACCTCCGCAGCTTTCAGCATTGCGAAGAGCTCGGGAATAGTCTTATTCATCCCTTGCATATTATAGTTCATCACGAAGCTCTTGTAGCTAGGTGGCAGTGATTGGAGAATTCTGTCAATGACGCAATCATCTGGAAGATTAACTCCCAATTGAATCAAGTGATTATTATACCCAGACATTTTGAGTATACGCTCACTGACAGAACTGTTCTCCTTCATCTTGCAGCTATACAACTTATTGGAGACTTCATATCTCTCAATCCGGGCATTTGCTTGAAATATTAACTTCAACTCCTGGAACATCTCATATGCTCCATGACATTCAAAACGTCGTTGAAGTCCCGATTCTAAGCCATAAAGCATGGCACACTGAACTATCGAGTAGTCATCAGCTTTGCTCCAGCAGCAGGCCTGGCACCCAGCAGTGCTTCCAGGACGTAATTCTTCTGTGCAGCAATGAGGACAATCCTCTAGTTACGGACCCAGTCCGTGTAATTGCTACCATCATCTTTCAACTTTGCTTTCTCAAGGAACACATGAAAATTCAACGGAACAACAGCACGGGCCATCTATCTACAATCAAACATAAACAAGCAAGATACTATCAGGTACTAAGTTCATGATAAATTTAAGTTCAATTAATCATATTACTAAAGAACTCCCACTTAGATAGACATCCCTCTAATCCTCTAAGTGATCATGTGATCCAAATTAACTAAACCATGTCCGATCATCACGTGAGATGGAGTAGTTTCATTGGTGAACATCACTATGTTGATCATATCTACTATATGATTCACGCTCGACCTTTCGGTATCCGTGTTCCGAGGCCATATCTGTATATGCTTGGCTCATCAAGTATAACCTGAGTATTCCGCGTGTGCAACTGTTTTGCACCCGTTGTATTTGAACGTAGAGCCTATCACACCCGATCATCACATGGTGTCTCAGCACGAAGAACTTTCGCAACGTTGCATACTCAGGGAGAACACTTCTTGATAATTGGTGAGAGATCATCTTAAAATGCTACCGTCAAACAAAGCAAGATAAGATGTATAAAAGATAAACATCACATGCAATCAATATAAGTGATATGATATGGCCATCATCTTGTGCTTGTGATCTCCATCTTCGAAGCACCGTCATGATCACCATCGACACCGGTGCAACGCCTTGATCATCATCGTAGCATCATTGTCGTCTCGCCAATCTTATGCTTCCACGACTATCGCTACCGCTTAGTGATAAAGTAAAGCATTACAGCACAATGCATTGCATACAATAAAGCGACAACCATATGGCTCATGCCAGTTGCCGATAACTCAGTTACAAAACATGATCATCTCATATAATAAAATTTAGCATCATGTCTTGACCATATCACATCACAACATGCCCTGCAAAAACAAGTTAGACGTCCTCTACTTTGTTGTTGCAAGTTTTACGTGGCTGCTACGGGCTTAGCAAGAACCGTTCTTACCTACGCATCAAAACCACAACTATAGTTTGTCAAGTTGGTGTTGTTTTAACCTTCGCAAGGACCGGGCGTAGCCACACTTGGTTCAACTAAAGTTGGAGAAACTGACACCCGCTAGCCACCTTTGTGCAAAGCACGTCGGGAGAACCGGTCTCGCGTAAGCGTACGCGTAATGTCAGTCCGGGCCGCTTCGTCCAACAATACCGCCGAACCAAAGTATGACATGCTGGTAAGTAGTATGACTTATATCGCCCACAACTCACTTGTGTTCTACTCGTGCATATAACATCAACGCATAAAACCTAGGCTCGGATGCCACTATTAGGGAACGTAGTAATTTCAAAATTTTCCTACGTACACGCAAGATCATGGTGATGCATAGCAACGAGAGGGGAGAGTGTGATCTACGTACCGTCGTAGACCGACAGCGGAAGCGTTATGACAACGCGGTTGATGTAGTCGTACGTCTTCACGGCCTGACCGATCAAGCACCGAAACTACGGCACCTCCGAGTTCTAGCACACGTTCAGCTCGATGATGATCCCCGGACTCCGATCCAGCAAAGTGTCGGGGAAGAGTTCCGTCAGCACAACGGCGTGGTGACGATCTTGATGTTCTACTGTCGCAGGGCTTCGCCTAAGCACCACTACAATATTATCGAGGACTATGGTGGAAGGGGGAACCCCACACGGCTAAGAGAACGATCTTAGAGATCAACTTGTGTGTCTAGGGGTGCCCCCTGCCCCCGTATATAAAAGAGCCAAGTGGGGGTGCGGCCAGCCCTAGGAGGAGGCGCGCAGGAGGAGTCCTACTCCTACCGGGAGTAGGACTCCCCTCCCTTTTCCCTAGTTGGATTAGGACTTGGGGGGAAGGAGGAGAGGGAAGAAAGGAAAGGGGGGCGCCACCCTCCCTGCTTGTCCAATTCGTACTTGGGGGGAGGGGAGCGCGGCAGCCCCTAGGCCTCCTCTCCCCTTCCTCCACTAGGCCCATTAGGTTACCGGGGGGTTCCGGTAACCTCCCGGTACTCCGGTAAAATGCCGATTTCACCCGGAACACTTCCAATGTCCAAACATAGGCTTCCAATATATCAATATTTATATCTCGACCATTTTGAGACTCCTCGTCATGTCTGTGATCACATCCGGGACTCCGAACTAACTTTGGTACATCAAAATATATAAACTCATAATGAAACTATCATCGTAACGTTAAGCATGCGGACCCTACGGGTTCGAGAACAATGTAGATATGACCGAGACATGTCTCCCGTCAATAACCAATAGCGGAACTTGGATGCTCATATTGGCTCCCACATATTCTACGAAGATCTTTTATCGGTCAGACCGCATAACAAGATACGTTGTTCCCTTTGTCATCGGTATGTTACTTGCCCGAGATTCGATCATCGGTATCTT
>NC_053024.1:724297553-724404136 GCF_003073215.2 Triticum urartu | reverse complement strand
AGAGGCAATAATAAATTAGTTATTATTATATTTCCTTGTTCATGATAATCGTTTATTATCCATGCTATAATTGTATTGATAGGAAACTCAGATACATGTGTGGATACATAGACAACACCATGTCCCTAGTAAGCCTCTAATTGACTAGCTCGTTGATCAATAGATGGTTACAGTTTCCTGACCATGGACATTGGATGTCATTGATAACGGGATCACATCATTAGGAGAATGATGTGATGGACAAGACCCAATCCTAAGCCTAGCACAAAGATCGTGTAGTTCGTTCGCTAAAGCTTTTCTAATGTCAAGTATCATTTCCTTAGACCATGAGATTGTGCAACTCCCGGATACCGTAGGAGTGCTTTGGGTGTACCAAACGTCACAACGTAACTGGGTGATTATAAAGGTGCACTACAGGTATCTCCGAAAGTGTCTGTTGGGTTGGCACGAATCGAGACTGGGATTTGTCACTCCGTGTAACGGAGAGGTATCTCTGGGCCCACTCGGTAGGACATCATCATATGCGCAATGTGACCAAGGAGTTGATCACGAGATGATGTGTTACGGAACGAGTAAAGAGACTTGCCGGTAACGAGATTGAACAAGGTATAGGGATACCGATGATCGAATCTCGGGCAAGTACAATACCGCTAGACAAAGGGAATTGTATACGGGATTGATTAAGTCCTTGACATCGTGGTTCATCCGATGAGATCATCGTGGAACATGTGGGAGCCATCATGGGTATCCAGATCCCTCTGTTGGTTATTGACCGGAGAACGTCTCGGTCATGTCTGCATGTCTCCCGAACCCGTAGGGTCTACACACTTAAGGTTCGATGACGCTAGGGTTATAAAGGAAGTTTGTATGTGGTTACCGAATGTTGTTCGGAGTCCCGGATGAGATCCCGGACATCACGAGGAGTTCCGGAATGGTCCGGAGGTAAAGATTTATATATAGGAAGTCCTATTTCGGCCATCGGGACAAGTTTCGGGGTCATCGGTATTGTACCGGGACCACCGGAAGGGTCCCAGGGGCCCACCGGGTGGGGCCACCTATCCCGGGGGCCACATGGGCTGTAGGGGGTGCGCCTTGGCCTACATGGGCCAAGGGCACCAGCCCCAAGAGGCCCATGCGCCTGGGGAAACCCTAAAGGAAGAGTCCCAGCAGGGGAAGGCACCTCCTAGGTGCCTTGGGGGGGGGGACTCCTCCCCTGGCCGCCGCCCCCTTGGAGATTGGATCTCCTAGGGGCTGGCGCACCCCCCCCTTGGGATCCCTATATATAGTGGGGTAGGAGGGCCTCTCAAACACACCTTTTGCCTTTGGTGCAGCCCCTCCCTCTCTCCCAAGTTCTTCTCCTCTTCTGCGGTGCTTGGCGAAGCCCTGCAGGATTGCCACGCTCCTCCATCACCACCACGCCATTGTGCTGCTGCTGGATGGAGTCTTCCTCAACCTCTCCCTCTCTCCTTGATGGATCAAGGCATGGGAGACGTCACCGCGCTGTACGTGTGTTGAACGCGGAGGTGCCGTCCGTTCGGCACTAGGATCATCGGTGATTTGGATCACGACGAGTACGACTCCATCAACCCCATTCACTTGAACGCTTCTGCTTAGCGATCTACAAGGGTATGTAGATGCATTCTCCTTCCCCTCGTTGCTGGTTTCTCCATAGATAGATCTTGGTGATACGTAGGAAAATTTTGAATTTCTGCTACGTTCCCCAACAGTGGTATCAGAGCTAGGTCTATTGCGTAGATTCTATGCACGAGTAGAACACAAAGTAGTTGTGGGCGTTGATTTTGTTCAATATGCTTGCCGTTACTAGTCTTATCTTGATTCGGCGGCATCGTGGGATGAAGCGGCCCGGACCGACCTTACACGTACTCTTACGTGAGACTGGTTCCACCGACTGACATGCACTAGTTGCATAAGGTGGCTAGCGGGTGCCTGTCTCTCCCACTTTAGTCGGATCGGATTCGATGAAAAGGGTCCTTATGAAGGGTAAATAGCAATTGGCATATCACGTTGTGGTCTTTGCGTAGGTAAGAAATGTTCTTGTTAGAAACCCATAGCAGCCACGTAAAACATGCAAACAACAATTAGAGGACATCTAACTTGTTTTTGCAGGGTATGCTATGTGATGTGATATGACCAAAAGGATGTGATGAATGATATATGTGATGTATGAGATTGATCATGTTCTTGTAATAGGAATCACGACTTGCATGTCGATAAGTATGACAACCGGCAGGAGCCATAGGAGTTGTCTTAATTTATGTATGACCTGCGTGTCAACATAAACGTCATGTAATTACTTTACTTTATTGCTAACCGTTAGCTGTAGTAGTAGAAGTAATAGATGACGTGACAACTTCAAGAAGACATGATGATGGAGATCATGATGATGGAGATCATGGTGTCATGCCGGTGACGATGATGATCATGGAGCCCCGAAGATGGAGATCAAAAGGAGCAATATGATATTGGCCATATCATGTCACTATTTGATTGCATGTGATGTTTATCATGTTTATACATCTTATTTGCTTAGAACGACGGTAGTAAATAAGATGATCCCTCATTAAAATTTCAAGAAGTGTTCTCCCCTAACCGTGCACCGTTGCTACAGTTCGTCATTTCGAAGCACGCCGTGATGATCGGGTGTGATAGATCCTTACGTTCACATACAACGGGTGTAAGACAGTTTTACACATGCAAAACACTTAGGGTTAACTTGACGAGCCTAGCATGTACAGACATGGCCTCGGAACACAGAAGACCGAAAGGTCGAGCATGAGTCGTATAGAAGATACGATCAACATAAAGATGTTCACCGACGTTGACTAGTCCGTCTCACGTGATGATCGGACACGGCCTAGTTGACTCGGATCATGTAGTCACTTAGATGACTAGAGGGATGTCTATCTAAGTGGGAGTTCATAAGATGAACTTAATTATCCTGAACATAGTCAAAAAGGATTTTGCAAATTATGTCGTAGCTCGCGTTTTCAGTTCTACTGTTTAGATATGTTCCTAGAGAAAAATTAGTTGAAAGTTGATAGTAGCAATTATGCGGACTAGGTCCGTAAACTGAGGATTGTCCTCATTGCTTCTTAGAAGGCTTATGTCCTTAATGCACCGCTCAGTGTGCTGAACCTCGAACGTTGTCTGTGGATGTTGTGAACATCTGACATACACGTTTTGATAACTACGTGATAGTTCGGTTAAACGGTTTAGAGTTGAGGCACCGAAGACGTTTTTGAAACGTCACGAAACATATGAGATGTTTTGAGGGCTGAAATTGGGATTTCAGGCTCGTGCCCACGTCAAGAGGTATAAGACCTCCGACGATTATCTTAGCCTGCAAACTAAGGGAGAAAAGCTCAATTGTTGAGCTTGTGCTCAGATTGTCTGAGTACAACAATCATTTGAATCAAGTGGGAGTTGATCTTCCAGATAAGATAGTGATGTTTCTCCGAAGTCATTACCACCAAGCTGCTAGAGCTTCGTGATGAACTATAATGTATCAGGGACATATATGATGATCCTTGAGATATTCGCGGTGTTTGACACCGCGAAAGTAGAAATCAAGAAGGAGCATCAATTGTTGATGGTTAGTGAAACCACTAGTTTCAAGAAGGGCAAGGGCAAGAAGGGATACTTCATGACACGGCAATTCAGCTGCTGCTCTAGTGAAGAAACCCAAGGTTGAACCCAAACCCGAGACTAAGTGCTTCTGTAATAAGGGGAACAGCCACTGGAGCAGAATTACCCTAGATACTTGGTAGATGAGAAGGCTGGCAAGGTCGATAGAAGTATATTGGATATACATTATGTTAATGTGTACTTTACTAGTACTCCTAGTAGCACCAGGGTATTAGATACCGGTTCGGTTGCTAAGTGTTAGTAACTCGAAATAAAAGCTACGGAATAAACGGAGACTAGCTAAAGGTGAGATGACGATATGTGTTGGAAGTATTTCCAAGGTTGATCAAATATCGTACGCTCCCTCTACCGTCGAGATTGGTATTAAAACCTAAATAATTGTTATTTGGTGTTTGCGTTGAGCATAGACATGACTGGATTATGTCTATCACAATACGGTTATTCATTTAAGGAGAATAATGGTTACTCTATTTATTTGAATAATACCTTCAATGGTCTTGCACCTAAAATGAATAGTTCATTGAATCTCGATCGTAGTGATACACATGTTCATGCCAAAAGATAGTAATGATAGTACCACCTACTTGTGGCACTGCCACGTAAGTCATATCGGTATAAAACGCATGAAGAAGCTCCATGTTGATGGATCTTTGGGCTCACTCGTTTTTGAAAAGTTTGAGACATGCGAACCATGTCTATTGGTGTTTATGCATGATGAAACTCCATGCAAATGGACCGTTTGGAATCACTTGATTTTTGAATCACTTGAGACATGCAAATTATACCACATGGGCAAGATGACTGAAAGCCTCGTTTTTCAGTAAAATGGAACTAGAAAGCAACTTGTTGGAAGAAATACATTTTGATGTGTGCAGTCCAATGAGTGCTGAGGCATGTGGTGGATATCGTTATGTTCTTACTTCACAGATGATTTGAGTAGATGTTGAGTATATTTACTTGATGAATCACGAGTCTGAATTATTGAAAGGTTCAAGTAATTTCAGGGTGAAGTTGAAAGATCGTCGTGACAAGAGGATAAAATATCTATGATATGATCATAGAGATGAATATCTGAATTACGAGTTTGGCACAGAATTAAGACATTGTGGAAATTGTTTCACAACTGATACAGCCTGGAACACCATAGTGTGATGGTGTGTCCGAACATCATAACTGCACCCTATTGGATATGATGCATACCATGATGTCTCTTATCGAATTACCACAATAGTTTATGGGTTAGCCATTAGAGACAACCACATTCACTTTAAAAAGGGCACCACGTAATTCCGATGAGATGACACCATATGAACTATGGTTTAGCGAAACCTAAGCTGTCATTTCTTAAAAGTTTGGGGCTGCAACGCTTATGTGAAAAAGTTTCAAGCTGATAAGCTCGAACCCAAAGCAGATAAATGCATCTTCATAGGACACCCAAAACAGTTAGGTATACCTCCTGTCTCAGATCCGAAAGCAATAAGGGATTGTTTCTAGAATCGGGTTCTTTCTCGAGGAAAAGTTTTCTCGAAAGAATTGAGTGGGAGGATGGTGGAGGCTTGATGAGGTTATTGAACCGTCACTTCAAATAGTGTATAGCAGGGCACAAAGAGTTGTTCCTGTGGCACCTACACCAATTGAAGTGGAAGCTTATGATATTGATCATGAGACTTCAGATCAAGTCACTCCCAAACCTCGTGGGATGACAAGGATGCGTACTACTTCAGAGTGGTACGTAATCCTATTTTAGAAGTCATGTTGCTAGACAACAATGAACCTACGAGCTATGGAGAAGCGATGGTGGGCCTGGATTCCGATAAATGGCTCGAGGCCATATAATCCGAGAGAGGATCCATATATGAAAACAAAGTATAGACTTTGGAAGAACTACTTGATGGTCGTAAGGCTGTTGAGTACAGATGGATTTTAAAAGGAAGACGGACAATGATGGTAGGTATCACCATTAAGAAAGCTCGACTTGTCGTTAAGATGTTTTCCGACAAGTTCAAGGAGTTGACTACGATGAGACTTTCTCACTCGTAGCGATGCTAAGAGTCTGTTGGAATTATATTAGCGATTACTGCATTATTTATGAAATCTTGCAGATAGGATGTCAAAACATTGTTTCCTCGACGATTTTCTTGAGGAAAGGTTGTATGTGATACAACCGGAAGGTTTTGTCAATCCTGAAAGATGCTAATAAGTATGCAAAGCTCCAGCAATCCTTCTAAGGACTGGAGTAAGCATCTCGGAGTTGGAATGTATGCTTTGATGAGATGATCAAAGATTTTGGGTGCATACAAAGTTTATGAGAAACTGGTATTTCCAAAGAAGTGAGTGGGAGCACTATAGAATTTCTGATGAATATATGTTGTTGATCGGAAATGACGTAGAATTTCTGGAAAGCATATAGGGTCATTTGGAAAGTGTTTTCAATGGAAAACCTAGATTAAGCTACTTGAGCATTGAGCATCAAGATCTATAAGGATAGATCAAAACGCTTAATAGTACTTTCAAATGAGCACATACCTTGACATGATCTTGAAGGTGTTCAAGATGAATCAGTCAAAGAAGGAGTTCTTGCCTGAGTTGTAAGGTATGAAGTTAAGACTTAAAGCTCGACCACGGCAGAATAGAGAGAAAGGACGAAGGTCGTCCCCTATGCTCAAGACATAGGCTCTACAGTATGCTATGCTGTTGTTGGGGAACGTAGCATAAATTCAAAATTTTCCTACGTGTCACCAAGATCAATCTATGGAGTTATCTAGCAACGAGGGAGGATTGGATCTACATACCCTTATAGATCGCGCGCGGAAGCGTTCAAGAGAGGGGGTTGATGGAGTCGTACTCGTCGTGATTCAAATCACCGATGATCCTAGCGCCGAACGGATGGCACCTCCGCGTTCAACACACGTACGGAACGGAGACGTCTCCCACGCCTTGATCTAGCAAGGAGGAGGGAGAGGTTGATGGAGATCCAGCAGCACGACGGCATGGTGGAAGTAGCGGGATTCCAACAGGGCTTCGCGAAGCGCTGCGGGAGGAGGGAGATGTGTCACGGGAGGGAGAGGGAGGCGCCAGGCCTTAGATTGGTTTGCTCCTCCTTTCCCCCACTATATATAGGGCCAAGGGAGAGGGGGGAGGCGCAGCCCTTGCCCCTTCCTCCAAGGAAGGGTGCGGCCAAGGGGGGGAGGAGTCCATCCTCCCCAAGGCACCTCGGAGGTGCCTTCCCCTTTTAGGACTCTCCCCTTTTTCTCTTCTCTTGGTGCATGGGCCTCTTGGGGCTGGTGCCCTTGGCCCATGTAGGCCAAGGCGCACCCCCTACAGCCCATGTGGCCCCCCGGGCAGGTGGCCCCACCCGGTGGACCCCCGGGACCCTTCCGGTGGTCCCGGTACAATACCGGTGACCCCGAAACTTGTCCCGATGGCCGAAATAGCACTTCCTATATATAATTCTTTACCTCCGGACCATTCCGGAACTCCTCGTGATGTCCGGGATCTCATACGGGACTCCGAACAACATTCGGGTTACCGCATACTAATATCTCTACAACCCTAGCGTCACCGAACCTTAAGTGTGTAGACCCTACGGGTTCGGGAGACATGCAGACATGACCGAGACGTTCTCCGGTCAATAACCAACAGCGGGATCTGGATACCCATGTTGGCTCCCACATGTTCCACGATGATCTCATCGGATGAACCACGATGTCAAGAACTTAATCAATCCCGTATACAATTCCCTTTGTCTAGCGGTATTGTACTTGCCCGAGATTCGATCGTCGGTATCCCGATACCTTGTTCAATCTCGTTACCGGCAAGTCTCTTTACTCGTTCCGTAACACATCATCCCGTGATCAACTCCTTGGTCACATTGCGCATATGATGATGTCCTACCGAGTGGGCCCAGAGATACCTCTCCGTTTACACGGAGTGACAAATCCCAGTCTCGATTCGTGCCAACCCAACAGATACTTTCGGAGATACCCGTAATGCACCTTTATAGTCACCCAGTTACGTTGTGACGTTTGATACACCCAAAGCATTCCTACGGTACCCGGGAGTTGCACAATCTCATGGTCTAAGGAAATGATACTTGACATTAGAAAAGCTTTAGCATACGAACTACACGATCTTTGTGCTAGGCTTAGAATTGGGTCTTGTCCATCACATCATTCTCCTAATGATGTGATCCCATTATCAATGACATCCAATGTCCATGGTCAGGAAACCGTAACCATCTATTGATCAATGAGCTAGTCAACTAGAGGCTTACTAGGGACATGGTGTTGTCTATGTATCCACACATGTATCTGAGTTTCCTATCAATACAATTATAGCATGGATAATAAACGATTATCATGAACAAGGAAATATAATAATAACTAATTTATTATTGCCTCTAGGGCATATTTCCAACAGGAGTATGGACCCATGAAGCTTGCTGAAATGATTCAAAATGAGTTCTTCAATCCATCAGATTCAGATGAAGAAGTCGGAATGATCATGCTCATGAGCATCCAACTGGAAATGGACTGGGATGTGGAGCATATTCTCAACTTCAAGGGCTCGATCAAAGGGACAAGAGTTATTAACCAGGATAGGGTCTCAGGAGCATGACAGTTGTACAAGGACCACTTTGCTTCGGACCCAACTTTCCACGATGATCCATGGTTTTGTCATCGTTTCCGTATGCACAAACATTGTTTTTGCACGTTGTGTAGGGAATGGAGGAACACGATAACACCTTCAAGCTCACTAGGGGTTGTTGCGCCCAACTTTCATTCTCTGCTAAGCAGAAATGGACGGTTGCTCTGAGGATGCTTGCACTTGGTACTGTCGTCGATACCATTGGTGAGATGGTTCGGATGGCGGACAGTGCCTCAAGGCCACCGTGAGGTTTGCTCGCATCATAGTGCAGGTATTTGGAGCATAGTATCTGAGAGAACCAACTATACTACACACACAAAAGTTGTTGGTTGTTGATGACGCAGGAGGTTTTCCAGGTATGCTTGGTTCATTTTGGTCGCATGCATTGGCAATGGATGAACTGCCCCAAGGTTTTGCACGGAATGTAACAAGGTCACACCAAAGAGGCCACCATCATACTCGAAGTAGTAGCATCACATGACCTATGAATTTAGCATGCTTTCTTTGGAATGTCTGACAAGGACATTAATGTGCTTCAATGATCTCTCGCGTTCAGGAGACTTTATAATAGGGAATCGCAGCGGTGCAACTACACTTTCAACGGCCATGACTATAACATGGGGCACTGTGATATCTATCTGTAGCGGGCGATGTTTATGAAGACCATATCCGAACGCCAAGGCAACAAATAAAGCCACTTTGCAACAATGCAGGAAGCACCGTTGGAAAAATGTTTGTGGGCTGCAATGATGTGAAAATCGGAAACTTTGTGGCAGCTGATGACATGTTGTGGCATTTTGCACAATATGATTGTTGATGACGAGGGTGCTAGGGTTGCCCAAACGAATGATTTTGAAGCGCTTGGAGAACAAGTCTACATACGATCAAGATACAAATCAGCTCATGAACTTTCTGCAGATGCATCAAAAACTTGAAGATCATCAGGTGCACGTGTAGCTGCTCAGTGATCTTATGGAGTATATGTGGACTCATAATGAACACCAAAAAGGTAATGTTTGAGTTGTCTACTTTGTTGGAAATATGCCCTAGAGGCAATAATAAAATGATTATTATATTTCCTTGTTCATGATAATTGTCTATTATTCATGCTTTAATTGTATTATCCGGAAATCGTAATACATGTGTGAATACATAGACCACAATGTGTCCCTAGTGAGCCTCTAGTTGACTAGCTCGTTGATCAACAGATAGTCATGGTTTCCTGGCTATGGACATGGGGATGTCATTGATAACGGGATCACATCATTAGGAGAATGATGTGATGGACAAGACCCAATCCTAAACATAGCACAAGATCGTATAGTTCATTTGCTAGAGTCTTTCCAATGTCAAGTATCTTTTCCTTAGACCATGAGATCGTGTAACTCCCGGATACCGTAGGAGTGCTTTGGGTGTACCAAACGTCACAACGTAACTGGGTGACTATAAAGGTATACTACGGGTATCTTCGAAAGTGTCTGTTGGGTTGACACGGATCAAGACTGAGATTTTTCACTCCGTATGACGAAGAGGTATCTCTGGGCCCACTCGGTAATGCATCATCACAATGAGCTCAAAGTGACCAAGTGTCTGGTCACGAGATCATGCATTACGGTACGAGTAAAGTGACTTGCCGGTAATGAGATTGAACGAGGTATTGGGATACCGACGATCGAATCTCGGGCAAGTAACGTACCGATTGACAAAGGGAATTGTATACGGGGTTGCTTGAATCCTCGACATCGTGGTTCATCCGATGAGATCATCGAGGAGCATGTGGGAGCCAATATGGGTATCCAGTTCCCGCTGTTGGTTATTGACCGGTGACCAATCTCGGTCATGTCTACATGTCTCCCGAACCCGTAGGGTCTACACACTTAAGGTTCGGTGACGCTAGGGTTGTAGAGATATGAATATGCAGTAACCCGAAAGTTGTTCGGAGTCCCGGATGAGATCCTGGACGTCACAAGGAGTTCCGGAATGGTCCGGAGGTGAAGAATTATATATAGGAAGTGCAGTTTCGGCCATCGGGAGAGTTTCGGGGGTCACCGGTATTGTACCGGGACCACCGAAAGGATCCCGGGGGTCCACCGGGTGGGGCCACCCATCCCGGAGGGCCCCATGGGCCAAAGTGGGGAGGGGAACCAGCCCATAGTGGGCTGGTGCGCCCCCCTTGGCCCACCCCATGCGCCTAGGGTTGGGAATCCTAGGGTGGGGGCGCCCCACCTGGCTTGGGGGGCACTCCACCCCTTGGCCGCCCCCCCCCCCCTAGGAGATCCCATCTCCTAGGGCTGGCGCACCCCCTAGGTGGGCCTATATAAAGGGGGGAGGGAGGGGGCAGCCGCACCCTTGAGTCTTGGCGCCTCCCTCTCCCCTGCAACACCTCTCCCTCTCGTAGTAGAACGGCGAAGCCCTGCTGCGGTGACCCCTGCATCCACCACCACGCCGTCGTGCTGCTGGATCTTCATCAACCTCTCCTTCTCCCTTGCTGGATCAAGAAGGAGGAGACGTCACGCTGACCGTACGTGTGTTGAACGCGGAGGTGCCGTCTGTTCGGCGCTAGGATCTCCGGTGATTTGGATCACGTCGAGTACGACTTCCTCATCCCCGTTCTTTGAACGCTTCCGCGCGTGATCTACAAAGGTATGTAGATGCAATCCGATCACTCGTTGCTAGATGAACTCATAGATGGATCTTGGTGAAACCGTAGGAAAATTTTTGTTTTCTGCAACGTTCCCCAACAGTGGCATCACGAGCTAGGTCTATGCGTAGTTCTCTTTGCACGAGTAGAACACAATTTGTTGTGGGCGTAGATGTTGTCAACTTTCTTGCCGCTACTAGTCTTATTTTGCTTCAGCGGTATTGTGGGATGAAGCGGCCCGGACCGACCTTACACGTACGCTTACGTGAGACTGGTTCCACCGACTGACATGCACTAGTTGCATAAGGTGGCTAGCGGGTGTCTGTCTCTCCCACTTTAGTTGGAGCGGATTCGATGAAAAGGGTCCTTATGAAGGGTAAATAGAAGTTGACAAATCACGTTGTGGCTATTACGTAGGTAAGAAAACGTTCTTGCTAGAACCCTATTGCAGCCACGTAAAACTTGCAACAACAATTAGAGGACGTCTAACTTGTTTTTGCAGCAAGTGCTTTGTGATGTGATATGGCCAAAGTTGTGATGAATGATGAATGACATATATGTGATGTATGAGATCATGTTCTTGTAATAGGAATCACGACTTGCATGTCGATGAGTATGACAACCGGCAGGAGCCATAGGAGTTGTCTTTATTTTTGTATGACCTGCGTGTCATTGAGAAACGCCATGTAAATTACTTTACTTTATTGCTAAACGTGTTAGCCATAGTAGTAGAAGTAATAGTTGGCGAGCAACTTCATGGAGACACGATGATGGAGATCATGATGATGGAGATCATGGTGTCATGCCGGTGACAAGATGATCATGGAGCCCCAAGATGGAGATCAAAGGAGCTATGTGATATTGGCCATATCATGTCACTATTATTATTTGATTGCATGTGATGTTTATCATGTTTTTCCATCTTGTTTACTTAGAACGGCGGTAGTAAATAAGATGATCCCTCATAATAATTTCAAGAAAGTGTTCCCCCCTAACTGTGCACCGTTGCGACAGTTCGTTGTTTCGAAGCACCACGTGATGATCGGGTGTGATAGATTCCAACGTTCACATACAACGGGTGTAAGACAGATTTACACATGCAAACACTTAGGTTGACTTGACGAGCCTAGCATGTACAGACATGGCCTCGGAACACAGAAGACAGAAAGGTCGAGCATGAGTCGTATAGAAGATATGATCAACATGAAGATGTTCACCGATGTTGACTAGTCCGTCTCATGTGATGATCGGACATGGCCTAGTTAACTCGGATCATGTTATACTTAGATGACTGGAGGGATTTCTATCTAAGTGGGAGTTCATTATATAATTTGATTAGATGAACTTAATTATCATGAACTTAGTCTAAAATCTTTACAATATGTCTTGTAGATCAAATGGCCCACGTTGTCCTCAACTTCAACGCGTTCCTAGAGAAAACCAAGCTGAAAGACGATGGCAGCAATTATACGGACTGGGTCCGGAACCTGAGGATCATCCTCATAGCTGCCAAGAAAGAATATGTTCTACAAGCACCGCTAGGTGACGCACCCGTCCCACAGAACCAAGACGTTATGAACGCTTGGCAGACACGTGCTGATGATTACTCCCTCGTTCAGTGCGGCATGCTTTACAGCTTAGAACCGGGGCTCCAAAAGCGTTTTGAGAAACATGGAGTATATGAGATGTTCGAAGAGCTGAAAATGATTTTCCAAGCTCATGCCCGGGTCGAGAGATATGAAGTCTCCGACAAGTTCTTCAGCTGTAAGATGGAGGAAAATAGTTCTGTCAGTGAGCACATACTCACTATGTCTGGAATAACCGCTTAACTCAGCTGGGAGTTAATCTCCCGGATGATGCGGTCATTGACAGAATCCTTCAGTCGCTTCCACCGAGCTACAAGAGCTTTGTGATGAACTTCAATATGCAGGGGATGGAAAAGACCATTCCTGAAGTATTTGCAATGCTGAAATCAGCAGAGGTAGAAGTCAAAAAGGAACATCAAGTGCTGATGGTGAATAAAACCACTAAGTTCAAGAAAGGCAAGGGTAAGAAGAACTTCAAAAAGGACGGCAAGGGAGTTGCCGCGCCCGGTAAGCAAGCTGCCGGGAAGAAGCCAAAGAATAGACCCAAGCCCGAGACTGAGTGTTTTTATTGCAAGGGAAGTGGTCACTGGAAGCGGAACTGCCCCAAATACTTAGCGGACAAGAAGGCCGGCAAAACGAAAGGTATATGTGATATACATGTAATTGATGTGTACCTTACCAGTACTCGTAGTAGCTCCTGGGTATTTGATACCGGTGCAGTTGCTCACATTTGTAACTCAAAGCAGGAGCTGCGGAATAAACGGAGACTAGCGAAGGACGAGGTGACGATGCGCGTCGGGAATGGTTCCAAGGTCGATGTGATCGCCGTCGGCACGCTACCTCTACATTTACCTACGGGGTTAGTTTTGAACCTCAATAATTGTTATTTAGTGCCAAGTTTGAGCATGAACATTGTATCAGGATCTCGTTTAATACGAGATGGCTACTCATTTAAATCCGAGAATAATGGTTGTTCCATTTATATGAGAGATATGTTTTATGGTCATGCTCCTATGGTGAATGGTTTATTCTTAATGAATCTCGAGCGTAATGCTACACATATTCATAGTGTGAATACCAAAAGATGTAAGGTTGATAATGATAGTCCCACATATTTGTGGCACTGCCGCCTTGGTCACATAGGTGTCAAACGCATGAAGAAGCTCCATGCAGATGGACTTTTAGAGTCTCTTGATTACGAATCATTTGACACGTGCGAACCATGCCTCATGGGTAAGATGACCAAGACTCTATTCTCAGGAACAATGGAGCGAGCAACCAACCTATTGGAAATCATACATACTGATGTGTGCGGTCCAATGAGTGTTGAGGCTCGTGGTGGCTATCGTTATGTTCTCACCCTCACTGATAACTTGAGTAGATATGGGTATATCTACTTAATGAAACACAAGTCTGAAACCTTTGAAAAGTTCAAGGAATTTTAGAGTGAGGTTGAGAATCAACGTGACAGAAAAATCAAGTTTTTGCGATCAGATCGTGGAGGAGAATACTTGAGTCACGAATTTGGTACACACTTAAGAAAATGTGGAATAGTTTCACAACTCACGCCGCCTGGAACACCTCAGCGTAATGGTGTGTCCGAACGTCGTAATCGCACTCTATTGGATATGGTGCGATCTATGATGTCTCTTACCGATTTACCGCTGTCATTTTGGGGCTATGCTTTAGAGACTGCCGCATTCACTTTAAATAGGGCTTCGTCGAAATCCGTTGAGACGACACCGTTTGAATTATGGTTTGGGAAGAAGCCTAAGCTGTCGTTTCTAAAAGTTTGGGGATGCGATGCTTATGTCAAGAAACTTCAACCTGAAAAGCTCGAACCCAAGTCGGAAAAATGCGTCTTCATAGGATACCCTAAAGAAACTATTGGGTATACCTTCTACCTCAGATCCGAAGACAAGATCTTTGTTGCCAAGAATGGATCCTTTCTAGAGAAGGAGTTTCTCTTGAAAGAAGTAAGTGGGAGGAAAGTAGAACTTGATGAAGTATTACCTCTTGAACCGGAAAGTGGCGCAACTCAGGAAAATGTTCCTGTGGTGCCTGCACCAATTAGAGAGGAAGTTAATGATGATGATCAAGATACTTCTGATCAAGCTCCTACTGAACTTCGAAGGTCCACAAGGACACGTTCCGCACCAGAGTGGTACGGCAACCCTGTCTTGGAAATCATGTTGTTAGACAACGGTGAACCTTCGAACTATGAAGAAGCGATGGCGGGCCCGGATTCCGACAAATGGCTTCCAGCCATGAAATCCGAGATAGGATCCATGTATGAAAACGAAGTATGGAATTTGACTGACTTACCCGATGATCGGCGAGCCATAGAAAATAAATGGATCTTTAAGAAGAAGACAGACGCGGATGGTAATGTGACCATCTATAAAGCTAGGCTTGTCGCTAAGGGTTATCGACAAGTTTAAGGGGTTGACTACGATGAGACATTCTCTCCCATAGCAAAGCTGAAGTCCGTCCGAATCATGTTAGCAATTGCCGCATACTATGATTATGAGATATGGCAGATGGACGTCAAAACGGCATTCCTTAACGGTTATCTTAAGGAAGAACTGTATATGATGCAGCCGGAAGGTTTTGTCGATCCTAAGAATGCTGACAAGGTGTGCAAGCTCCAACGCTCGATTTATGGGCTGGTGCAAGCATCTCGGAGTTGGAACATTCGCTTTGATGAGATGATCAAAGCGTTTGGGTTTATGCAGACTTATGGAGAAGCCTGCGTTTACAAGAAAGTGAGTGGGAGCTCTGTAGCATTTCTCATATTATATGTAGATGACATACTTTTGATGGGAAATGATATAGAGCTTTTGGACAGCATTAAGGCCTACTTGAATAAGAGTTTTTCAACGAAGGACCTTGGAGAAGCTGCTTATATATTAGGCATCAAGATCTATAGAGATAGATCAAGACGCCTCATAGGTCTTTCACAAAGCACATACCTTGATAAGATATTGAAGAAGTTCAATATGGATCAGTCTAAGAAGGGGTTCTTGCCTGTGTTGCAAGGTGTGAAATTGAGCTCAGCTCAATGTCCGACCACGGCAGAAGATATAGAAGAGATGAGTGTCATCCCCTATGCCTCAGCCATAGGTTCTATTATGTATGCCATGCTGTGTACCAGACCTGATGTAAACCTTGCCGTAAGTTTGGTAGGTAGGTACCAAAGTAATCCCGGCAAGGAACACTGGACAGCGGTCAAGAATATCCTGAAGTACCTGAAAAGGACTAAGGAAATGTTTCTCGTTTATGGAGGTGACGAAGAGCTCGTCGTAAAGGGTTACGTCGACGCTAGCTTCGACACAGATCTGGATGACTCTAAGTCACAAACCGGATACGTGTATATTTTGAATGGTGGGGCAGTAAGCTGGTGCAGTTGCAAGCAAAGCGTTGTGGCGGGATCTACATGTGAAGCGGAGTACATGGCAGCCTCGGAGGCAGCACACGAAGCAGCCTGGGTGAAGGAGTTCATTACCGACCTAGGAGTCATACCCAATGCATCGGGCCCGATGACTCTCTTCTGTGACAACACTGGAGCTATTGCCCTTGCCAAGGAGCCCTGGTTTCACAGGAAGACCAGGCATATCAAGCGTCGCTTCAACTCCATTCGTGAAAGTGTTCAAAATGGAGACATAGAGATTTGTAAAGTACATATGGACCTGAATGTAGCAGATCCGTTGACTAAACCTCTCCCTAGAGCAAAACATGATCAACACCAGAATTCTATGGGTGTTCGATTCATCACAATGTAACTAGATGATTGACTCTAGTGCAAGTGGGAGACTGTTGGAAATATGCCCTAGAGGCAATAATAAAATAATTATTATATTTCCTTGTTCATGATAATTGTCTATTATTCATGCTTTAATTGTATTATCCGGAAATCGTAATACATGTGTGAATACATAGACCACAATGTGTCCCTAGTGAGCCTCTAGTTGACTAGCTCGTTGATCAACAGATAGTCATGGTTTCCTGGCTATGGACATGGGGATGTCATTGATAACGGGATCACATCATTAGGAGAATGATGTGATGGACAAGACCCAATCCTAAACATAGCACAAGATCGTATAGTTCATTTGCTAGAGTCTTTCCAATGTCAAGTATCTTTTCCTTAGACCATGAGATCGTGTAACTCCCGGATACCGTAGGAGTGCTTTGGGTGTACCAAACGTCACAACGTAACTGGGTGACTATAAAGGTATACTACGGGTATCTTCGAAAGTGTCTGTTGGGTTGACACGGATCAAGACTGAGATTTTTCACTCCGTATGACGAAGAGGTATCTCTGGGCCCACTCGGTAATGCATCATCACAATGAGCTCAAAGTGACCAAGTGTCTGGTCACGGGATCATGCATTATGGTACGAGTAAAGTGACTTGCCGGTAACGAGATTGAACGAGGTATTGGGATACCGACGATCGAATCTCGGGCAAGTAACGTACCGATTGACAAAGGGAATTGTATACGGGGTTGCTTGAATCCTCGACATCGTGGTTCATCCGATGAGATCATCGAGGAGCATGTGGGAGCCAATATGGGTATCCAGTTCCCGCTGTTGGTTATTGACCGGTGACCAATCTCGGTCATGTCTACATGTCTCCCGAACCCGTAGGGTCTACACACTTAAGGTTCGGTGACGCTAGGGTTGTAGAGATATGAATATGCAGTAACCCGAAAGTTGTTCGGAGTCCCGGATGAGATCCTGGACGTCACAAGGAGTTCCGGAATGGTCCGGAGGTGAAGAATTATATATAGGAAGTGCAGTTTCGGCCATCGGGAGAGTTTCGGGGGTCACCGGTATTGTACCGGGACCACCGAAAGGATCCCGGGGGTCCACCGGGTGGGGCCACCCATCCCGGAGGGCCCCATGGGCCAAAGTGGGGAGGGGAACCAGCCCATAGTGGGCTGGTGCGCCCCCCTTGGCCCACCCCATGCGCCTAGGGTTGGGAATCCTAGGGTGGGGGCGCCCCACCTGGCTTGGGGGGCACTCCACCCCTTGGCCGCCCCCCCCCTAGGAGATCCCATCTCCTAGGGCTGGCGCACCCCCTAGGTGGGCCTATATAAAGGGGGGAGGGAGGGGGCAGCCGCACCCTTGAGTCTTGGCGCCTCCCTCTCCCCTGCAACACCTCTCCCTCTCGTAGTAGAACGGCGAAGCCCTGCTGCGGTGACCCCTGCATCCACCACCACGCCGTAGTGCCCCTGGATCTTCATCAGCCTCTCCTTCCCCCTTGCTGGATCAAGAAGGAGGAGACGTCATGCTGACCGTACGTGTGTTGAACGCGGAGGTGCCGTCCGTTCGGCGCTAGGATCTCCGGTGATTTGGATCACGTCGAGTACGACTTCCTCATCCCCGTTCTTTGAACGCTTCCGCGCATGATCTACAAAGGTATGTAGATGCAATCCGATCACTCGTTGCTAGATGAACTCATAGATGGATCTTAGTGAAACCGTAGAAAAATTTTTGTTTTCTGCAACGTTCCCCAACATACTTATCATAAATTTTATGTCCGAACTATGTATTTTCGCTACCAACATGTGTTGTTTACGTGTGATGTTGACGTGTATGATGGACATGCATGTATTGGCATGAATTTGAGGTTTCGGATTTGAGCCGTGTGTGGCTACCGGGCCCTACATATGAGGGGTTGTCCGACTCTGTCCGTGGGCGTGCCGGGCGCATCCACAGACATATAAGAGCTCGGATTTGCCAGGCCCGACTGTAGATGCTCTAAACCTCCTTTTCTAGAAAAGAAATGCAAACTTTGTTAACCTCCCACGGTCACAACTTTGTGATCTCAAACAGGAGGTAAACCATGTCAGCTAGTCTCTCTCGAAGGGTGGAAAGGAAAAGACCGCAGTTTAGGGAGGGATGGCAGAGCTGTGCAAAACGTGTGACCGATGATGCGCAGGAGACGGTCGAACAAATTAACCAAATGCATTCACGCGCGACGCATGTGAAGAGCAAATTAAGCATGGAGGCACGTACGTTCTGCACTTAATTCGCCGGACGTACGCGCGCCGGCCAACTGGTTCAGTTCGTACTGCCCCGTGCACTCCATCTGCGTGCATGACGACGACGTATGGTACCCGCGAAGAAGATGTACACGCGCGCTGTATATATACAACACCACCTTTGTTCTGCAGAGCCATCCACGCTCCATCGATCTCCGTCTCCGCACACGTACTTTTCGCCGGCGAAGCATACATGGTCACCATGGCGGCGGCCAAGCTCGCCGCCCTCCTGGCCGTGGCGGCACTCTCCGCCGTGGCGGGGGCAGCGGGTCCCCAGGAAGCCCACTGCTGGCAGTGCTACTCCTCCTGCATGCAGCAGAAGTGCGGCGGCTACCGCAACCCCGCCGCCCACACAGCCGTGGACGACAACGGTGCAGCGGCCGCCTCCGTCCCCGTCAACTCCATCGACGGTACCGCTGCCATCGTGCACCCCACCGATGGTGGTGCAGCCGTCCACGTCGCCGGCGGGTACGAGAGCTACTGCAAGTGCAACAAGGCGTGCATCGTGGACTGCTACAAGGCCCTGCCGCCGGTATGCTACCAGATGTGCGTCTCCGAGACCTGCGTCAAGCTGCCGCCATGTACGTAACCTATACACCGCCGTCAAATTGTGCTTCTCAACTACTTGCCCGTATATAAGCTATCATCTGTCTTTTGATTGGTTTTTGCAGGTAAGCAGGCGGAATGCTACAAAGCATGCGGGGACAAATGCTACCACAAGCAGCCGAGCCCGGGCCCGAAGCCACCAAGCCCGAAGCCGCCAGGCCCGAAGCCCACTCCGCCAAAGCCCGCACCTCCGAACCACGGTGGTTCACCGAAGCCCACACCTCCGAACCACGGTGGTTCACCGAAGCCCACACCTCCGAACCACGGTGGTTCACCGAAGCCCAAGCCGCCGAGGCCAACCCCGCCGAAGCGGCCGTGCCCTCCTCATGCGCCCAAGCCTAAGCCCAAGCCCAAGCCCAATCCGTGTCCGCCCAAGCCCAAGCCCAAGCCGCCATGCCCATGCCCGCCAGCGGCCGATGTATCCGCGTCGACCAACAACAGCAACAACTGATGGGTGTACACTCATCAAGCAGAGCTAGTGATTATGCTTGCTGGATATCGATATAGATTATTCTGTGAGGTTACTCTTCTATAGATAAGAAGTACATCCATCGGCTCTAACTAAGTTGGGTATACTATAGATCATGTGTACTCAATATCCGATCTACTATGTATGTACGTATTGTGTAATGAAATAAGTGTGAGAATATATTAATCTCCTATACGTTCAGCTTAGCTTATTTATTTATTGTTTTAGAGAATATCAAAAAAAATCGAGAGCACGTAGAGAATATCAAATTCAGAATACGTATTCCCTTCCTGCTTACACGCATGGTGATTGGTGCATTGTTCAGAAAAAAATCACAAGAAAGAGAGAAAATATATGAATTGTCCAGATGTACCAAAGGGCAACGCCGAACAACCAAATGCTCTGCACAACGGGTGGCCAAGGGCCACACTGCGCGATGAAAAAGTTAGTTTGTTATACTAGTCAACCCTGTGTTTGTCTAAAAAAAAAAAACTAGTCAAACATGTGTTTGTCTAAAAAAACTAGTCAACTCTGTGTCCGCACGGGCTAGTGATTTTCAAAACATGGATGTTGAAAAGCATTGAAGAGATTTTTATGTTATTTTTTTGAATAGAAGAAATATGATGTTAATATATTAGGTGTTTGATATCTGTGAGAACTTGGGATGCAACTGTGCATATGACTATTATGAATTCAGAAAATGCTTGCCACTATTGGACAATAAAACTGGAACATATGGATTTTCAAGAAACGTTTAGATAGAACCACATGCCCAATTAATGGAGAAGAATGAGTAAAACACATTTGAAGTCATGAGAGACCAAGTTAGTTTGATTGTACCCAAGAAGCAGGGGAATCATGCACAGTTATTATAGATAAACAATGTAGTTGTTTCTCTTCAACATGAAGGACGTAGATCAGTGAAACATTGGTTATGAATCAAGATCATAACAACTCTAATTCCACTACAGAGGTAGATAATCAATCACCACTTTCTATTTGGACACTATGGAGAAAGATGGTAGAAAGTAGAATACACTTTATATTTGTAGTAAGGACATGTGATACTTAATACTACTAGTCAATGTGTATGTGCAATGCACGTTAATTTGAAAGTATATTAAATGCATGCGGATATTAAGTAGGATATTATTTGCGTGTTATTATGTGATTAGTATTATATTTGGCATGAAATTAACTTCACGCTAAACATGTTGAGTCTTCGACATTGAAACAGTCTAGGTCGTTCGATTGACATGATTTGATGGTCGAGATTAATTGAATCTGCCCTTTTGAGTCTTTTTATATTAGTATAGATATAGATATAGATATGTGAAATGTTTGCTTCCGGGGCGCCGAATGCATGCGGGCCTTGCGATCACTGGATCATGCAAGTACTAGGTGACGGGAGCACCACTAAAAAAAACAGGTGACGGAAGCACTCTTATCCAATCGTCTTTTACCCTCATCTTCTTCCGTACCACGCGGACTCCAGGGGAACCCGCACCACCAGGCACCAGCCACCACCCACACCACTGCATGCCGGTTGGACCGCTGCACACCAATTCGTCTCCGGCTGTGACCGTGGTACCCTCCGCCATGCACTTGATACCTCAGCCCCATTCGCAGCTCCCCGTTCGTCTCCCGCTGGAAGGACCTTATGTCCTTGACGGTTCAAGCCTTCTCCCACCAAGGTTGAAGCTTTTTTCCCGATGGGTGCAGTACCCGCACAATGGATCACGCCGGTTCCAATATCGGTCGTCGAGGTAGCAACTCCCTGTCGCCGCACTACTCATAGCACGCGATCAACGCGATGGTAGAAAAAAAGCGCACCGGTTATAGCAAACCCATGTCGCTGTGGTCATCCATGTCTCCGCTCGTCACACTACCGCATGTCGGCCGGACCACAGCACACCAGTTGCAGCAAATTTGGTCGCCAATGGTAGCTTTCCACTGCGGGTTGCAACAAATTCGCAACCGGTCGTCGTCGGGCACACTTTGTCGTCTTCCTGGTTGTAGCTTTCCTCGTTGCCTATTACAACAAAAAATCGTTGCCTCATTGCATGGAAAAAGCTTTCATAGATTTCACATAAGCATCGCAGCCCCAAACTTTAAGAAACGACAACTTAGGTTTTTTGCCAAACCACAGTTCATCTGGTGCCATCTCAACGGATTTAGATGGTGCCCTATTTAACGTGAATGCAGTTGTCTCTGATGCATAACCCCAAAACGATAGTGCTAAATCGGTAAGAGACATCATTGATCGCACCATATCTAATATAGTACGGTTACGACGTTTGGACACACCATTACACTATGGTGTTCCAGGTGGCGTGAGTTGTGAAACTATTGCACTTTATTTTAAATGAAGGTCAAACTTGTAACTCAAATATTCGCCTCCACGATCAGATCGTAGAAACTTTATTTTCTTGTTACACTAGTAGAAAATAGGGCTTTCGTTCGGGCCAGATAAGCCCATTAGTCCCGGTTCAGTCACGAACCGGGACTAATGTGAGCATTGGTCTCGGTTCGTGCGGCTAAAGGCATTAATCCCGGTTCAAATGAGCCCTTTAGTCCCGGTTTGAGACAGAACCGGGACTAAAGGGTGCGATGCCCTTTAGTCCCGGTTCGTATCTCAAACCGGGATTAAAGATTAGACCTTTAGTCCCGGTTTGAGACACGAACCGGGACTAAAAGGTGCAATGCCCTTTAGTCCCGGTTCGCGTCTCAAACCGGTATTAAAGGTCCCATTTTCAAACTCTACCCCCACCCCCCCGTGGATCGCCTTTTTAGTTTTGTAAAAAGTAAAAGAAAATGATAAAAACTTTAAAAATAAAATCCTTCGAGATGTAGTTATATTACTACATCTACTAGTTAGGAAAATTAAAAATTTTGGACATGCTTTGCAAAAAAGTGTCATGAAAAAGTAAAACGGCTAAACTTTTGCATATGATGTCGAAAAAACGTATAATATATCAAAATGTTCAGCACGAAAATCCGCATCCAATTTTGATAGCCTACGGCCTGTTTGCAAATTTTTAGAATCCTTAAATTCTAAAAGGAAAAAAAGTTATGCTCAAATTTTAGTTTTTTTTTTAATTTTGGTTAAATCAGGTCAAACTACTTATTCAAGAAGTATTAGTGTCACTAAATAATTATTCAAGAATATTAGTGTTACTAAATAATTATTACAGTTTTTTTGAATTTTGGTCAAATCTGGTCAAACTGTGGTCAAACTATGGTCAAACTACTTATTCAAAAAATATTAGTGTTACTACATAATTATTCAAAAATATTAGTGTTACAAAATAATTATTTCATTTTTTTGAATTTTGGTCAAATCTGGTCAAACTGTGGTCAAACAATGGTCAAACTACTTATTTAAGAAATATTAGTGTTACTAAATAATTATTGTTTTTTAGAATAATAGTTTCAAACTCAAACGGTGAAACGTGTGACTTCATGCTCAAGCTAAACTCCTGAGGGTTAATAGGATTGGCATCTTACTATTGTCAGGAAAACAACAAGTGCAAGCTTGGAAATGAGGGGGAATAGAACCCGGAAGTTAAGCGTGCTTAGGCTGGAGTAGTGAGAGGATGGGTGACCGACCCGAAAGTTAGATGATTTGGAATAATGAGGGGTGATTAGAGATTAGAGGTTAAATTGAGTAGTGATGAGGGTGATTAGAGATTAAATTGGAAAATAATTCAGAAATTTGAAAATTAAAAAAGATTAATTTTTTCGTAAAAATACCTTTAGTCCCAGTTGGTGTTACCAGACAGCGGCCATGTGGACGGCCTTTAGTCCCGATTCATGTAAGAACCGGGACTAAAGGGGGAGGCTTTAGTAACAACCCTTTAGTCCCGGTTCCAGAACCGGGACTAAAGGCCCTCTAGAACCGGGACAAATGGCCCTTTTTCTACTAGTGTTACGATGATTCTCCACTTCACTCCGAAAATTCTTTGAACTTTTTCAAATGTTTCAGACTTATGTTTCATTAAGTAGATATACCCATATCTGCTCAAATCATTTGTTAAGGTCAGAAAATAACGATACCCGCCGCGAGTCTCAACACTCATCGGACTACATACATCAGTATGTATTGTTTTCAATAAGTGAGTGGCTCGCTCCATTGTTCCAGAGAACGGAGTCTTAGTCATCTTGCCCATGAGGCATGGTTCGCAAGCATCAAGTGATTCCAAAAGTCCATCTGCGTGGAGTTTCTTCATGCGCTTTACACCAATATGACCTAAACGGCAATGCCACAAGTATGTTGCACTATCATTATCAACTTTGCATCTTTTAGCATCAATATTATGAATATGTGTATTACTACGATCGAGATTCAATAAACCATTTATATTGAGTGTATGACCATAGAAGATTTTATTCATGTAAACAGATAACAAATATTCTTTGATTTAAATGAATAATCGTATTGCAATAAACATGATCCAATCATATGCATGCTCAATGCCAAACACCAAATAACATTTATTTTAGGTTCAATACTAATCCCGAAGGTAAAAGGAGTGTGTGATGGTGATCTTATCAACCTTCAAATCATTTCCAACACACATTGTCACCTCGCCCTTAACTAGTCTCTGTTCATTTTGCAACTCCTGTTTTGAGTTACTAATCTTAGCAACTGAACCGGTATCAAATACCCTGGGGTTACTATGAACACTAGTAAAGTACAGATCAATAACATGTATATCAAATATATATTTCACTTTGTCATCCTTCTTATCCGTCAAGTATTTGGGGTAGTTCCACTTCCAGTGACCATTCCCTTTGCAGTAGAAGCACTCAGTTTCAGGCTTAGGTCTAGCTTTGGGTTTCTTCACGGGAGTGGCAACTTGCTTGCCATTCTTTCTTGAAGTTTCCTTTCTTTTCCTTTGGCCCTTTTTCTTGAAACTAGTGGTCTTGTTATCCATCAACACTTTATGCTCTTTCTTGATTTCTACCTTCGCTGATTTTAGCATCGTGAAGAGCTCGGGAATCATTTTCGTCATCCCTTGCATATTATAGTTCATCATGAAGTTCCAGTAACTTGGTGATAGTGACTAGAGAACTCTATAAATCATTATCCAGAAGATTAACCCCCACTTGATTCAAGTGATTGTAGTGCCCAGACATTCTGAGCACATGCTCACTGGTTGAGCCATTCTCCTCCATATTGTAGGCAAAGTACTTGTCAGAGGTCTCATACCTCTCAACACGGGCATGAGACCGAAATACCAATTTCATCTCTTGGAACATCTCATATGCTCCATGTCGTTCAAAATATTTTTGAAGTCACAGTTCTAAGCCGTAAAGCATGGTGCATTAAACTATCAAGTAGTCATCATACCGAGCTTGCCAAACGTTCATAACGTCCGCATCTGCTCCTGCAAAAGGTCCGTCACCTAGCGGTGCATCAAGGACATAATTCTTCTGTGCAGCAATGAGGATAATCCTCGGACCACAGATCCAGTCCGCATCGTTGCTACTATCATCTTTCAACTTATTTTTCTCTAGGAACATATCAAAAAAATAAAACGGGGAGCTATAACGCGAGCTATTGATCTACAACATAATTTGCAAATACTATCAAGACTAAGTTCATGATAAATTAAAGTTTAATTAATCATATTACTTAAGAACTCCCACTTAGATAGACATCCCTCTAGTCATCTAAATGATCACGTGATCCATATCAACTAAACCATGTCTGATCATCACGTGAGATGGAGTAGTTTTCAATGGTGAACATCACTATGTTGATCATATCTACTATATGATTCACGTTCGACCTTTTGGTCTTAGTGTTCCGAGGCCATATCTGCATATGCTAGGCTCGTCAAGTTTAACCCGAGTATTTCGCGTGTGCAAAACTGGCTTGCACCCGTTGTATGTGAACGTAGAGCTTATCACACCCGATCATCACATGGTGTCTCGGCACGACAAACTATCACAACGGTGCATACTCAGGGAGAACACTTATACCTTGAAATTTAGTGAGGGATCATCTTATAATGCTACCGTCGTACAAAGCAAAATAAGATGCATAAAAGATAAACATCACATGCAATCAAAATATGTGACATGATATGGCCATCATCATCTTGTGCCTTTGATCTCTATCTCCAAAGTACTGTCATGATCTCCATCGTCACTGGCATGACACCATGATGTCCATCTTCTTGATGTCTATAAACGTGTCGCCACATGGTCGTCTCGCCAACTATTGCTTTTGCAACTATTGCTATCACATAGCGATAAAGTAAAGCAATTATATAGCGCTTGCATCTTATGCAATAAAGAGACAACCATAAGGCTCCTGTCAGTTGCCGATAACTTTAACAAAACATGATCATCTCATACGACAAATTATATCACATCATGTCTTGACCATATCACATCACAACATGCCCTGCAAAAACAAGTTAGACGTCCTCTACTTTGTTGTTGCAAGTTTTACGTGGCTGCTACGGGCTTCTAGCAAGAACCGTTCTTACCTACGCATCAAAACCACAACATTTTTTTTCAAGTGTGTTGTTTTAACCTTCAACAAGGATCGGGCGTAGTCAAACTCGATTCAACTAAAGTTGGAGAAACAGACACCCGCCAGCCACCTATGTGCAAAGCACGTCGGTAGAACCAGTCTCATGAATGCGGTCATGTAATGTCGGTCCGGGCCGCTTCATCCAACAATACCGCCGAATCAAAGTAAGACGTTGCTGGTAAGCAGTATGACTATTATCGCACACAACTCTTTGTGTTCTACTCATGCATATAACATCTACCCATATACCTGGCTCGGATGCCACTGTTGGGGAACGCAGTATATCAAAAAATTTACCTACGATCACGCAAGATCTATCTAGGAGATGCATAGCAACGAGAGGGGAGAGCGTGTCTACGTACCCTCGTAGACCAAAAAGCGGAAGCGTTTAGTAACGCGGTTGATGTAGTCTAACTTCTTCGCGATCCAACCGATCCAAGTACCGAACGTATGGCACCTCCGCGACCAGCACACGTTCAGCTCGGTGACGTCCTCATACTCTTGATCCAGCTGAGGCCGAGGGAGAGTTCCGTCAGCACGACAGCGTGGCGACAATGATGATGAAGTTACCGGCGCAGGGCTTCGCCTAAGCACTACAATGATATGACCAAGGTGTGTAACTGTGGAGGGGGGCACCGCACACGGCTAAGATAATTGATCTTATGTGTTCTAGGGTGCCCCTGCCCCCGTATATAAAGGAAGGGAGGGGAGGCCGGCCGGCCCTCCAAGGGCGCGCCAGGAGAGGGGAATCCTACTAGGACTCCAAGTCCTAGTAGGTTTCCACCTAAGGAAGAGGGGGGAGGCAAGGAAAGGGGGCGCCACCCCCTTCCCCTAGTCCAATTCGGACCCAAGGGGGGAGGGCAGCCCCTCTTGTCCCTCCCTCTCTTCCCACTAAGGCCCATTGAGGCCCATTAGTTCCCTCGGGGGGGGGGGGGTTCCGATAACCCTCTGGCACTCCGATAATTATTTGGTACCTCTCGGAACTCATCCGGTGTCTGAATAACATCGTCCAATATATCAATCTTTATGTCTCAACCATTTCGAGACTCCTTGTCATGTCCGTGATCTCATCCGGAACTCCGAACAAACTTCGGTCATCAAATCACATAACTCATAATACAAATCGTCATCGAACGTTAAGCGTGCGGACCCTACGGGTTCGAGAACTATGTAGACATGATCGAGACAGATCTCTGGTCAATAACCAATAGCGGAACCTGGATGCTCATATTGGCTCCTACATATTCTACGAAGATCTTTATCGGTCAAACCGCATAACAACATACATTGTTCCCGTTGTCATCGGTATGTTACTTGCCCGAGATTCGATCGTCGGTATCATCATACCTAGTTCAATCTCGTCACCGATAAGTCTCTTTACTCGTTCCGTAATGCATCATCCCGTGGCTAACTCATTAGACACATTGCTTGCAAGGCTCATAGTGATGTGCATTACCGAGAGGACCCGAAGATACCTCTCTGATACACGGAGTGACAAATCGTAATCTCGATCTATTCCAACTCAACAAACACCATCGGAGACACCTATAGAGCATCTTTATAATCACCCAGTTACGTTGTGACGTTTGATAGCACACAAAGTGTTGCTCCGATATTCGGGAGTTGCATAATCTCATAGTCTGAGGAACATGTATAAGTCATGAAGAAAGCAATAGCAGAAAAACTAAACGATCATTATGCTAAGCTAACGGATGGGTCTTGTCCATCACATCATTCTCTAATGATGTGATCCCGTTCATCAAATGACAACACATGTCTATGGCAAGGAAACTTAACCATCTTTGATTAACGTGCTAGTCAAGGAAAGGCATAGTAGGGACACTCAGTTTTGTCTATGTATTCACATATGTAGTAAGTTTCCGGTTAATACAATTCTAGTATGAATAATAAACATTTATGATGATATAAGGAAATATAAATAACAACTTTATTATTGTCTTTAGGACATATTTCCTTCAACTTTAGCCCAGCAAGACCGGCTTTCGGCCAGAGCGATCGCGCAAGACAAGTGTGCATCTTTTCCTTGTCAACCAATCGTTGGATGAAAGTGTACATACGTGTCGAGTGCTACCGGTGTAATTTACTCTTTTAGTTTGTTTGAATAATAACAAGTTTTAGAGAAGGGTATCGGTAAAAAAAAGTTTTAGAGTAGAGAATGGTCCAATTATGAGAAATTGATTCAGCAACTTTAGCAAAGCATAGGCACACCTCAAAAACAAAAGCAAAAGCGCGAATCAACCTGTGGTTGAGTTGGTTAGGTGGACAGTGGTATCCCCAACCCATCAGGGTTCAAATCCTGGTGCTCGCATTATTCCTGGATTTATTTCAGGATTTCCGGCGATGCGCTTTCAGTGGGAGGAAACGTTCCCGTCGACGACGAGGCGCCTACGATGACTTCGTAAATCTCAAGATGATATGCCGGCTCAGTCTATCGGAGGTGCTCATAGGGGTAGGGTGTGTGTGTATGCGTTTATAGGGGTGAGGGTATGCGCGTGTATATGAGCGCTTGTGTCTGTATTGATGCTAAAAAAAAACAAAAGCAAAAGCAAAGCATAAGCAGCACAAAATGAGCTGTGACATGAATTTTGTAGCATAAGACACACACACCTGTGTGCGGGGCCCACACTTCAGGCCCCCGACTGCCTGAGTTGCCTACCACTAGCGTCTCCCACCTGTCTACAGTCCACGCGAGAGTCCAGCCCCGCCTACCCCACCGATGGACGCGGCGGCGGCGGCCGGCGGCCACCGCTGGACGGAGGAGGTGGACGACCTGGTGGACGCCGGCGACGTCGACGGGGCCATCTCCCTCCTCGAGTCCGTCGTCTCCAGCCTCTCCACCGCCGCCCCCTCGCCTCCGCCGGGCGCCGATCTCCGCCTCGCCACGGCGCTCGGCGACCTCGCCGGCCTCCACGCCTCCCGCGGCAACACCCTCCAGGCCGACGCCATCCGCTCCCGCGCCATCGTCCTCCGCCTCCGCGCCGAGAAAGAAGCCCCCCAGCCCCAGTCCCTAGGGTTTGTTCCTCCTCCTCTCCCAAGCTCTGTTCTTGCTTCTGAACCGAATCTTGGCCTGCTCGACCTGGACTTGCCAATTTGCAAAAATTGTGATGTTTTCTCTGTAAATTCTAGCTTCTAGCTCAGGATCTCGTAGATGTCAGAGCACGAATCACGCAAATGTGGCACACGATCTGAACAAATTCAGCTGCAGTTGCTCCCTGCTTGGGCCACCTGACTAACTCCTGCTCTGCTTCTGATAATGTACATTGAAGGGATCATGCGACGGCGGAGAATTCTGCATCGCCAGAGGCTGCTACGGGATCTAAGGACTCGAAAGCCTCAGCTAGCATCGACGGGAAGGACGAAGATGAAGATGATGGTATTATTCTAGTAGCCTCTGTCTCTGTGCTTAAGCTGGAAACAGCTCGGAAAAACTGAGACTTTAACATTCTTCCTCTGACGCATATGCAGATTGGGAGGCTATTGCGGACCGTGGCGACGAGACACCGGTGCGCCCCCTCGTGCAAGAGGCGAGGGTGACAACACCTTGTAGTTCTTCAGAGAAAAGTAGCACTTCATCTTCAGGGACCAAGAGGAGGGGAAGGGGTTCCTTTCTTTATGATAAGAGTGTTCTGTACAGCGACCAGTGCGGTTCAGAGAGGGATCTGGATGACAAAGGGTCTGATCCAGCTCATGGTGGATCAAAGGATCATGCGGATGAGAAGGATAACAAGGATGGTAATTTATTCAGGATGACTAATCTTCTCTGTCTAGTTAGCTTGCTCATCGTGGGTAAACTAAACTCTTGCTCTGTGTTTGGTTTTGCAGCTGCAAAACGATTTGGGACAAGGCACGCCCTTGTTCTTTATGACTTCGCACCTAGCACACGCACAACAGATTTGGAAAGGATCTTTGAGAAGTTTGGAGACCATGGAGTTGCCATCCGCTGGGTCAATGATTCTGTTGCACTTGCAGTTTTCCGGACCCCATCATCTGGTAATTTGGTTGTTACACTTACTTGGAGTAGTCTTTCTGTATCTTTCTTTGTATACCTTGATCTAGAAACTGTTGCCACATTCTTGTGTAACCTAGACTTTTTTATTATCGAAATGTACAAGTACACGACTCCACCTGTGGAAGCAAAGCTCTGATGTCAAATATGGTGCATTGGACAAGCATTATTTTCATTTTCACAATTATTTCCTGCAGAAGGGCGGTTCTCCAGATTTTTGGCCAAACTGTTATGATAGCTCACCGTAAATCCATGGCTAAATTATTAGAGGAAACCATTACAATCCCCTTCTTCCAACTCGGCTGTGCGGGACTTTATTTGTTTCATGATATGTGTGTAATTTTGATATGTGCGCTCAGTCAAAACATGACAGTTATGAAGTCCAACCTAGACAGCAAGTGCATAATTGACTATTAGTCTTTGGTTTATTGCTCAAGCTATTCACTGTCGTGCTGGTTCAGTGTTCCTTCAGTCTTTTGAACCTTAGATTTTTGTGCTGATCATATGAACTTGCAAGCTTTTTATTACTTACGTTTTCTGGCTTTAATCGATGCATTCTGATTGCTTCATTCTGACTTATTGTACTGTAGCTAATGAGCCACAGGTTTCTGTGCCTCCAAGATACAATGTACAAAACATGATTAAAGAGAAAAAGTACAAATTGACACAGTTCCCTTATCCCAATTAGGTTGTGTTCCACCATTTAAATCATGATGTATGTGTAATGTTGATATGTGTGCATACAGAACATGGTATTTCTGAAGTCCGAACTACAGAGCAGAATGCATAATTTGGTAGGGAGCAGAATTCATGATTTAGTAGAAAGCAGAATGCATAATTTACTGTTAGTCTCGGTTCATTGTTGAAGCTTATACTTTCATGCTTGTTCAACCTTTTTTCCCATCCTGCTGAAACTTGAACTTCATGCTGATGATATGAACTTGCAAGGCCTCTGCACTTCTGTTTTCTGGCTTTATTGATTCTATTCTGGCCTATTGACATGTTGGCCTGTTGTCATGTACGACTGTAGCTAAGGAGGCACAAGCTTGCGTGCCTCCAAGATACAAAGTACGGTCACTAAAGGATAATGACGATCTCTTGGCAAAAATCGACGGTACAGGTAACAGCTTGTTCCTTGTGCTAATCCTTTTCAGTTTAATCTTCTTCTCCCTAGGGATCGTGTGTAGTGCATACCTCCTTACTTCCATCTTATGTTGCTTTTCATGTTGAACTGCAGACCTAGAACCACCGACACCAAGACCAAAGACATCCGCGAGAACGGCGCAGAGGCTGATCGCCCACGGGATGGGGCTAAAGCAGTTCACGACCATCGATGCAGGTGAGCGGAAGGAGCAGGAGGAGGCGAGGAGGAGCCGGATCACCGCCCGACAAGCTGCGCGCGATGATGCCTGGGGTGAGGACTGAGGACTGGCTGGCTGTCCGAGAACTGCTGTCGCTGGCTGGCGTGCGGCACCGCCTCCTGCCGGGCTGCTCCCAGGCCTTGCTTTCTTACACGAGTTAGCTCCAGTCAAACCTCTGTACTGGGTTTGTTTCACACGTATCACGGGGGTGCTTAAATTACATGTTGATGGTGTTGTTTGAGTGGCGATGATGGCATCCCTGGTTTCATTGGATTTTACTGTGGTTTCCCACTCCCAAGATTGTAATGTCAGAGGTGCAGAGGCTGGGTGATTGGTGTGGGAAAGAAAAATAAACCTTGTTTTTTTACCAGAAATTAATGTAAGTGCTATGTGCCTAAAGTGATTGAGCTCAAGGAACTTTTTGGCACGCCGCCGCCGAAGGAGCAACATGTCAAGGTTTGTCTCGTTGCTCGGCAAGTCCTTGCGGCCGCGCGAGGGTTGGCCGAGACAAATATGGAGGTCGTGAGACCATTGTTGTCAGGTGGTCCGTGTCCTACCTGTGTGTATGGAACCACAACCCGGAGGGGCTGTTTTGGAATGTTCAGGGTCTGAATAATCCAGCTAAACCTAAGAGCAGCCGTTGGCCCCCAGGGGGCGTGTAAAATCGCTGCCTAGGGACGAGCCGGCGCTAAAATCGGCATGGGGGTGAATGGGTTCCCAGCCGGGTCGTCCCCAGACGCGGTTTTTTATTAAAAAAAAGAATTGGACAAAGTTCGGCAAATTGGACAAAACGTTTGGCTAAAGTTCGACAAACTTGACATATATTCGACATGTTTGACGTTTACATAAGTTTAAAAAACCGAACTAAGGGGCGAAGAAGTCACTGAGCGCGGCGAAGTTGCCAACGTCGTCGGTGGCCTTCTCCTTCTTGACGCGGCTGCCCCTGTTGGACCCCTGCCCGGCATCGCCCTGGCAGACCGGTGGTGGCGGCGCATCGTCGTCGCCGTCGTCGAGGATGACGACGCCTGCCTCGTCCCGGCCACAGCGCCGAGCTTCAAACCGCTCGTAGGCGAGGCGCTGGCGTTCCAGCTCCGTGTGTGCCTAGTCTTCACGCGCCCACTTCAGGGCCGCTGCGTCGTCGAGCTCCTCCTTCACGCCGCTGGCGAGCCCGGGCTCCGCCTTCATGACGGGGAGCCCCGGCTTCGTCTTCATGGCGGCGAGGCCCGGCTCCGTCTTTGGCTTGACGTAATGCGGAGGGGGCGCGCCTGCCGCCCTTGTTGATGACGATGCCGGCGCTGCGGGTGCGCCGGCTGAGCGGCGTCTCCGCTGCGGGCTCGGCCTTAACGCCGAGCAGCGCCGGCGAGCCGGAGGAATGGGAGGAGGACTGAGAGGAGCAAGACGAGGAGGAGCCGAACCTTCTGGGTATCCATTGCCCGGCGCTCCGGCGGGGGGGGGGGGGGGGGGGGGGGGGGGGGCAGCCGCCACGGTAGGGTACGCCAGCGGCAGGTCATTGCCGTCCTCCAGGTATTGGAGTACCTCGTGGAGGGTGCGGCCGGGGGCGCCCACCATAGGCGGCGCCCCTCACTGTTCTTCGTGCCCCCCACCACCGGCGTCCCGTTGATGGACGCCAGCCACTGCGCCTGCTGGCGCTGTAAGTACGCCGCCCACGATGTGTGGTTGTCGGCGGCGTACTGGGGGAGGGTGTGCTGCTCCTCCGTCAGGGACGCCCGCACGCGGTCGACCTCGGCGGCGAAGATGGCGGGGCGTGCGTCGACGTCAGGCATCGAGGGGATGGGGACGCCTCCGTTGCTGAGCCTCCACCGCGTCGGCCCGGTGCGCATGTCCGGCGGCGCCGGGATGTTGGCCTCGAAGAAGAGGTAGGCCTCCCACTCGTAGATCGAGCGGCGGCCGAAGCCGTTGGCCGCCGCCGCGTCGCCGGGGAAGCGTTCGGCCATCGCTGTGGGCTTGGGGAGAGAGCGAAGGGGAGGGACGGCGGCGGACGGGGAGAGAGGCAGAGCTCGGTGGCTGGTTTGGGCTCGGGCTGGTGTGGCTAGAGGCGAGGGGAGGCGCCGGTTTTATAGCTCGCGCCGTGTGTCTTCGTGGAGGGAGGAGAGGCGTCGCAGCGCCGCCCGTGAGGAATCAATGGCAAGGCTGCCGGCGGCAGCCTTGCCATTGATTCCCCGCGGGAAACCGAGGCGTCCTGAGGGAAGACAAGGCGCGCGTCGCTGACTCAGCGGGCCCGCGGCTCTTTTGCGCCAAAATCGCTCGCCGCAGCGCCCCCAGGCGCCCCCAGCGCGCCGGGTTCGGCCTGGGTCCGCTGGCGCCAGTGTCGTCCCAAACCGGCGAAAAACGGACTCCTCGGGACGCGACTAGGCCGATTTTTGGGCGCCAACGCAGAAAAATCGCTCGGGGAGGGCCTGTTGGGGGCGCGGCTGGAGATGCTCTAAGGACTCTTTGGCTAGGGTTTCTCGTGCCTCCCGTCAGTGTTGCTGCCGGTCTACCTCCCGTCCGTGTTACTGCCGGTCTACCTCGTCTGCTGTGGTCTTATGGACGTGGAGGCACGGTGGATCCTGGCCCTTGCTGGTGGGAGGCCTCTGTATTTTTATGCTCTTTTAAGTTTTGTTAGGATTTGTGCTCTACTCAGAGAGGCGAGCTGACGGCGTCTCTCTCGAGATGGAATAAGGTTCTCCCCATCTAGTCCCTGTCTCGGTGGTGTTTCTAGCATTGTCGTAGGGCGTGTGAAGATTTGACTTCGGCGGATCTCGATCATGTCTTCTTTCGTCTGTGTTCGTGTGTCTATAGGTTGGGTCCTTCTGATTTACGCTTCTCTTCATCGGCAGCGGTTGCTATTCTAGTACGCTCATCCTATGGGGGTCTTAGCATGATGACTTTCTCATTGTCTACTACAACAAGGTTTGCCCAACTCCGATGAGGGAGGGGCCAATATGGTAGCGTGCCTTCGGCTCACTCTAGTGGTAGTAGTCGTTGCTATATGGTCTACGGACCTAGATGTATTTTTTACTTCTGGTGTTCTTTGTACTACCTTGACAATTGATGAATAGATAGAAGTTATGCTCGAAAAAAAAAATCCAAGTAAACATAAGGCCGTGAGGGAGTTCGTTGAATCGGTGTGTGTAAATTTGCGTACCTATCGCCCTACCAGGGAGCAACTAGTTAACGAGCGCTCCTTCGGGAGCCTCGCAACGATTAGCGCCACTTGGCGCGCTCTAGGAAAGTCACGGCCGTGCCTCTAGGAAAGGGAAAAAATACGTGTTTTCTGTTTTTTTTCTTTCGCGAGAGTTATGGTTTTGCTTTCACGAGAGGCATGGTTGTGCCTTCGCGAGAGTCACGGCCGTGCCTCTCGGAAACGAAAAAAAAACACGTTTTCTGTTTTTTCCTTCCACAAGAGTCACGATTTTGCTTCCACGAGAGGCACGGTTGTGATTTCGCGAGAGGCACGGACATGCCTCTTTCGGAAAGGAAAAAAAACCGTGCTCCCGGTTCGGTTTTTTCGCCTGGTTTTTTTCGTCCGGTTTTTTCGTGAAAAAAAGGTTCGTCAAAATCTATCAACATGTGATCTAGTTTTGAAGATCTCAATGCGAGGAATCCAATGGTGAAAACGGTTCGAGATTTGGACGCACGGTTTAAGAGATAAAACGTTTTAAATAGACGGATCTACGAAAAAGGGAACATTCTCAAGTTGCGACAAGTGGCGCGCTGGGAAAGTAGAGTATTCTTTGCAACGAGTACTCCTTAATTAGTGATTTCGGCCCTACCATCAGGCATTAGGGAAGCACCCTCGAGCCTACACGCCCATGCTGATGGGCCGGCCCAAGTAGATTTTGCTATTTTTTTCTAGTTCTCTTGATTGAATTTAGCAAAAACAAATTATTAAAAAAATGAAAAAAAACGTGAGCTCAAAAAAATCATGGATTTTGAAAACAAGTTCATCAATTTAAAAATAGTTCCACAAATGTATAAAAATTTCAACAAATTTCAGAAAAGTTCATCCAATCATTTGAAAAAGTATCGACACGTGGGGGAGGGGCGCCCAACGCCGGTGGGGGAGGAAGAACCAGCCGCCCGGCACGACATTCACCGAGGACGCCGTCCCAGTAGCAGCCCTTCCAAAACTGCCAGTGACCAAGCTGGTTTGACCGTCCGCCGGGGTGATGGACGACCTCGGCCCCGGTATTGCGTACCCGGCGACATTGATGTGACACGTACCCGACACACGCGAGGAGGGCGGCACGAGGATGGTGTACGGCCGCAGCTCCAACGCCTCGGGTATGCCGATGTTTGACGGCCACCAACCGGCGGGGGGCGCGCCACCTCCGCGAGAACAGGAAAGAGTCAGAGAGGTTGGAGATAGCCGCTACACAATGACCGAGCTCAAACCGATGCTGCAAATTGAGTGATGAAGTGTTCTAGACTCTCCTTGTTTCTACATTTGAGGAGCTCGAAGTCTTTCTTAAACCTCTCCCGCCAAGCACCGTGTGTGGGCATGAAACCTCTGAAATGTTTGTTGTTCCTCTTCTTCCAGATGCCCCAAGCTGCAACTATGAAAATTTCCATGAATAGAGGCCTGGTCCAAGCTCTTTCCAGAACTTTCTATTTCATTGTACACTTGGACTACGCGAGTTCATGGAAAAAAGACTAAGACGAATAAGTTGCAACACGCACAAAAGTGAGATGCCCAGTATCACAAACTGTAAGAAATCGTTTCCATGTCTCTATCAACGGAAAAAAAAATGTAAGACTACCATGAACTGTGCCAAAATCCCACGAAATTCATTTAGGGGAAACAACACCTAGAAAAAAGCTACACGGACTAACTATGAAAAGTCCTAATCACAACTAAACCAAGGGCCAAGGATACAAAACCCTAGCTAACAACGATGGTAAACAAATGGATCCACGAGCCGTAGATGCAAAAGCCTAGCTAAAATGATGCAAAACCATATAAACGCGCCATGAATTAGAAACCCTAGGTAAAACGATGTAAACCATATCATCTCACCATGAATACGAACTATAGCAAAAATCTATGGCGAAACCCTAGAAAAAACAATGTGTCTCTAATGGATCCCACAACCATGTGACATACGAAACATAAATCTAAGGCGAAACCCTAAAAAACCAACAAATCGCTGCCCATACGCACCTCGGAGTAGGGACGGAGCTAGCGAATTGCCAAAGCCTGGGCACGCTGCAAGCTAAAATTAAGCTTTATAAACGCCACAAGTATCATATATTTGGATAAACATCATGTGCACTATATACACTACTGTTTCATACATCATCAAAGTAAATAAAAACATGAGATGTAATACCAATTAACTTGCTAAAAAATAACCACACAACCAAACCTTTCAACGTCTCAACGACAAAAATTCAATCTCTGATGTTCATCCTTGTGCACGCATGAGAATCTACAAGATACAACACATTAACAAATTATATAGTTTCCATTGAAATTAAACACATTAGTGAGAATAAATCATCATACCAATAATGTGCTAATTGAACCTCTAGGCAAATGCTTTTTCCGAAAACTTCATGGCTTGAAAACCGTTTAATAGTAGCATCATCATCAAGTCCTTTGAAAAACCTTCCACTGAGTGTAGCAAATCATTGAGTCATTAAACAATGTATTATTCATCTTTCACTTATAAATTTCTTCTAGTGTCAAAAAAAAATCAGCTCAATTCTGTAATTAAACAAACAAATATGGAGCCAACACAATCATCGATCGATTGCACAATTTGCTAATATATTATAGATAAATAACCCACCTAGGTCTCACTTGCCGCCGGTAGCCCTAGTTGTTGGCAGTTTGCTCCACTTGCTGCCTCCTGACCGTGGCTTTGCACAGATTGGGCACTCGCCATCGCCAGTGCTGCACGCTTTGACTCCCGTGGTTACGCCTCTGATCCCGATCACCGCTAACGGGAGCGGGAGTAGTAGCCTGATTGGTGACCCGGCCGTGCACCATCTCCTGCGGTCTTGCCGGTCGTCGATGTTGCGAGCTTCCGCCAGTCTACCTCGCCTGCCGCCGCCTCCAACGTTGGAGTAGCTAGGAGAGACGCAGGCGGTACGATAGGCTTGGAAAGGCTGAGGGCCTATTCGACTCAAAAAAGGAACCCAGAAAAAAAGGAAGGTTGAAGATCTCGGAAACGCCCCAAACATATCATCGCCCCAAATAGATCTCTCCCACGCCAGCCAAACGGACGTCGTGATCGATGACCACCGCCGGCTACAGGGCGGCCCTTATTGCCGCGGCAGCGCTGCTGCTTATGGCTTGGCTGTCGTACAGGAGAGAGGAGGAGACGCACATAAAGAGGAGAGAGGTGGACACGGCGTACAGCGGAGGAGCGAGGAGCGAGGAGGACAAGAGGCGGATGTTCGCCCAGTTTATGGCCAAGCACGGCAGGGCGTACGACTCCATGACCGAGCAGGAGCTGGAGCGCCGGTACGCGGCCTTCAAGGAATCGGTCCGCGAGGCAGACTTACTAACCTTCAGTCGGTTCTATCCTGGAGAACGATCAGAACCCATGGTACGTTAGGTACGTACGTTTATCAACTATTACTAGTGTTGGCTGTGCAAGATGAGTCGGTAATTTTAGTTTCTCTCCATGCGTCGGTTGATGCGTATATAAATTCTCAATAGATGAGATGCAGGATATGTTGAGGGAACGCGAGGAGGTTCTGGCCATGTTCAAGGCTTGGATGGCCAAGCACGGCAAGACTTACGCCTCCTCGAACGAGTATGAGCGCCGCTTCTTCCGCTTCCTAATCAACGTCGATCGTGTCGACATGCACAACCACGCCGCCCTCTCGTCATATCGCCAGTCCCTTGACCGTTTTGCCGACCTCACCTATCACGAGTTTGTCACCAGGTGCCAGGTAGTATTAATTAACAAGAGCACTTCCCAACATGTATTGTTTGACTACTAGTTTTGTAATGGCCTCATATACAATTGCATTGTATGTAACCTACATATCTTACAAATATATAGCCACTTGGTAACAATATATAGCCACTTGGTAACATACTCTCTCCAATGTAAGACGTTTTTGCAAGTAAACATAGCCTGCAAAAACATCTTATATTGTCGGACACAGCGAGCACATCTTAAATCATGAGAATGTCTCGCATTCTTAAGCAGTTCCCCATCTCCATTGTCATTATTATATGCATGGAACTGATAGATCCATGGGATCGAGTAGGGTAGGATTTCTGGTAAACCTACCTTCTCTAGCGGTTGATGAACTCGAGCCGGAGGCCATCGTGGAGAGGGTAATGGTGGCGATGGCAGAGAGAGGTGAGGTGGATGCGGCGGCGATGTATGGGCAGTGGCGGCGGCGGAGCTTCCCATCGCTTCAGTGCCTCCCTCTGGATCGGATAGGGTTAGGAGTGGGGAACAGTGGCGGCGACGAACCTCGTACCCTGTGCCCCTGGTCCCCACCTCCTCTTTATAGCACTGCGCGATAGGGGCCCACCAGCCTTGCTTGGGCTGGACGCCCCCGATCAGGGCATGGGTCAAGGGCCCAATGTGCCGTTGGGCCCATTGGTGGAGAGATCAACCTAACATTCTCCCCCTTGATCTCATCATATACTTTTAACTTTTATACTTTGAAATAACTCTTTTCAAAGCACTCGTTCCATCACAGATTTGCATGTAGAGCATGTCTCATCATCACGGTTCATTTTCGATAAAATCAACACCTACAACACACTCCTCAATTTTGAAATAGATTCTTTAACCTTGGGCCCTTTTATTGTCCGGAAATGTTAGACTATACCATAAAACCCATGTCGACTGTGTGTTCTCCGAACGCACTGGGCGGTAAGCCTTTAATAAGCAGATCTGGAAATGCTTGTCTGTTGCTTTCATGCTCCAAGCATTTCACCATAATTCCGGACTTTCTCCTTAACAACGATAACTTTGTGTCAATGTGTTTGGCACCAACACTTGACTCGTTGTCATAGGAGCGAAAGACTTAAAATAGTTATCGATGTTGTCAACCATTATCAACTCCGGGTACAGGTCTCCTTAACCATTTTGCATGTCCCTCAGCCTCATATCAAGCTACAACATATCTTTGCATCACATTGATGACACTACAAGAGATCAGTCCTACTGTGACGTGCCAAAATATGTCATCGAATAGCTAATAACGTCACAAATTACCCTTGAGTGATGTTTCATGGGCGTCACAAGCATCGTCACGGAATCCCCGTCACAGATTACTCCTAGTGACGCCATGCACAAAAATGTGTCACTGAAATTGGGACCTTCGGTGACGTTTTCTAGAATGTCAACAACTTGCTATTTCTATGACAGTCGACTAATGTCACATGTAGGAGCAAAGATGCCATATTGTACTATATTCAGTGACGGAGCAACATCACCGACTTCATGCCACACCAACACTGAGCAGATTATACCACTACTAGCATCACTACTTTCATTATTAATGAAAAGGATATCATCAAAATATATTTATTTTATTTCAAATAATTTACAATGTATTATCAAATCTACTATATTGAAATGAAAAACAAATTATATTATACATCCAATGGTCTCCCCATATCATCTACTAAGTAGAAATGATAATAAAAATAACACCGACTCAAGTTTGACACGACAATAGACAAGATAAAAAGTAATATTTTGATAACTAAAAGATCACATGTGTTGTCCTAATTATTGCAATGTATGATTCAGCAAGGATGGCCTTCATGCACCATCAAGTTTCGTCTGATTTGCTTGCTGAGTTGCTTGAGCCCTTGAGAGAATACCAATCAGTTTATCTGTCTCATGTTGCTTCTTTTCCCAGGCTTCATTCTTCTCTTGTCAGCTCTTCTTCACAACTTCCAATTCTTCTTGATGCTTCCTCTACATCTTTCAAATGATCTGTCTTATGCTTTAAGTCTCACAGGTAACTCCTCCTTGTGCCTATAAGTTGACTAAACACAACGTGTTTCATCTTAATGAGATGAAAAGATAACAAGGACTAATAGTACCACTAAGAAGCTTACAAGTCATCAAATTATGAATCTGAGATCATTATTAAATGACATGCAATCAAGAATAACTCATGACGGTTCAAAAAACATTACTACTGCATAATATATGAAATCCTAACATTATTAAATGACAGGCAAGCAAGTCTTGTTTGCATGGGTGTCTTTGGAAAACTCAATGGGACTTGGGTCATGATTATTGTACTTGTCTTTTTTCTACACGATATATGAAATCCTAACATTACTACTCTATATATAATGTGGTAGACATAGGACTAGAAGTAAGGAATTTGGAATTCTTAAAAGTTTACCGAAATGGGCAACATAAGACCTAGATCCAATCCTTTGGTGATGCTTATAGTGCACAGTGACATACACATGATACGAGCAATGCAGAATTAAAGCCGCTTAATCCAGATTGAAGTGCATATTATTGAAGATGTATGTTCACACGATATATTACCATTGCTTTCGACATAGGAAGAGCGGCTTCCTCTTCATCTCCTTTCCTTCCTCCCCTTTCCTTCAAATACGCCTCACCCTTTATTTTCCGTTCCGCAAGATATGCTCTGCTTCCCCACCGGTGGCATGATTTTAGTAACTTAAGCTAGAAAAGATGACAGGGAGTGAACTAAATGAATTGCCAAAATACATAGATTGTGTAAAATAATTGTAAACATCTGACACTGCTAACAAGCAGTTCATGTCAGATTACATAAAGAGAAAATGAAGACTTCATGCGTTCTGATGTAACAAGTGAAGCAAGCAACATGTAAGATGCAACCGGGGCACAGTCAAGGAGAAGCGGCCAACAACCCTAGAAAAACAAGACCAGGAAGTTCAGAACAAAAAACAACAAAAATAATATCATTACTGTAGGTTCTGTCATAGTTCAGAAAAGCAAAAAGTTTAATATACTGTTTCAAAACTAAGGCTCGATGGATGATGCTCTATGTTTCTAAAGTAGGAGCAGCTTATTCAAGTAGTGGACACTCCACTTATAGCTAGACCTTTATGTAGCAAGTTAACAATCAGCTTTGATTTTACCAGTTTAGTAAAGGAAAATTGAGTGTTGGTCAAAGCTTATTTTTTCGAAACTTGCATCGTATCTCCCAATTTCAATTTAACTACCATTGAATCATTTTTCACAAAGAGACCATGATTCCTCAAGGGAAAAATAAAGGAAAACTCGTACCAGCTTGAAGTGTCGACATGTGAGGAATAGAACAACCCAAAAAGAACAAATAAAATTTAGAGTAACCATAGGCAGTCATGCAAATATTGTCTACGGAAAGGTATGTTGGTACTGACTAATTCCTGTGGCTCTGCACTGGAAATCATGCAAGTGTAATCGATGATAATGATCATAAGACCCTATGAAATGTACATCGACCATCCTATATAACATGCCATGGTGTCTGGCAAAAATTCAAATCTTCACAGTACCTGTGCCGACTCAAATATACCAATACCAAAATTCTAATCTGGGAAAGCCCATGAACATCATCTTCACACTAACATATAATTTTCTGTATGCAAGAGTATCCATACAAGCACATACCAAAGAAACAGCATATGTAATACAGCATCCAAGCTGCCATCATCTTTACATATATTTAATTTATATACACAGAATGTAAATAGTTAATGAAGCTGTGAAAGATATGAGAACCATCAAAAATCTTACTCGGCTATTCTCTATGAATAAGGTTGGAAGCGCTTTGGAGTAACCTTCTGAAAATCTAAAATAGAAAACAAAGCTCATGCCTTCCCCATCGGTTTTCATTCTCTAAGTGTGAAAGCAGGATATAGTGGAACCTGATAAAAATGCATAAAAGACGACATTGTCAAACCACTGATTACAAAAGGTAACAACGACAAAGAATGTGAGTACGAAAAGAACTGTAGTTAAGCAAAATTTCAAATTCATTAATCTTAATTACACAACTGATAATTCGCCGATTTACTGCAATAGAATTCAGGCACGTCATTCTCCTTAGTCACAGTTGATCAGGGGCTCTATCATGCCCCTTTGTATCAGGATTGGGCAATAGACGACTGGTTACTGGGAGCACTAGCGACTCCTTGGAGCCTAGTTCAAATCCCTATGGGGCGAAACTAAAGCTTGTTGATTTATTTTGTAGAATGAACTAGACATGCCGTAAAGAAATCTCTAAACTAAGGTCGTGCATCTGATAGTTAACTACATTTTGCGTAATGGCTAACTGACTGCAGTAGCATATCTTCAGATTCAGGCCTTTTTTTACCATAGCTGCTGTAGCAAACGTAAAACCAGGTTCACTACTGCAGTTTTGAACAGATCTATCAATAGGATATAAAGTAAAGTTATCTAGTAGGAGGCTCAGACTTTTTACCATAGCAGGCTGTGGAAAATCCTAATTACAGAGAAGGACGGGATGATGAGTATGCATGAACCCTAACCATTGAACATCAAGGGGTGGCGGGATGAGGAAGTCACAAAGAGACGCCGCCAATCGCAGGGGAGAAGAGAGCCGGGTGCTCGCAGGGCGGGTTGATACGGTGGATCTATGTTCGGCGGTGCCGCGGTGGGGCGGCCTCCTCCAATCTTCCATAGCCGGTCGCTGCAATTGGGGGGAGAAGAGGGCCGGGTCCTCGCAGGGCAGGATGTTGAGGTAGATACGAGCTCAGCCGGTGGGACGGCCTCCCTCGATCCGCCGTCGCTGATCGCTGTAATCGGGGCTGTAGTCATGGGGAGAAGAGAGAGCCGGTTAAATCGGGGGAGAAGATAAATGCGGGGTAGGCGGTGGCTCTTCGCGGGTGAAATAGAAGGGAGGAAAATTGGCTGTGTCTCTGACGGGTGGGGACACAGGGTCGATGCGGGAAAATTTAGAGAAGTGGAGGGTGGAGAGAGAAAGTTTTTTCGTTGGGGAGATGGTTTATTTTCAGAATTTCATTTCCACTTTAATTCGAAATAAATAGCAAATAATTATTAAAAAATGTAAATCTTACATAGTACACACTATGATGTGGTATTTTTCATGTTCTTTTTTTGGAAAACTGTAAATAAATATGTGGAAGGTTGTACACCAGGGCTCTTAACTACGAGTATGTGATTTGAAGAAAAAATACAAATGACTAAAGATTTCTTTTAACTCTTTTAATAAATAAAACCTTTTTTAATGTATAAAACTCCTTTTTGATCACGAGCTCTCACTGGCGGTGGCATGTGCAAATAGACAGGAGGTGGTTCGATCACTTTACCCAACACACTAATCAATTGACTTAAAATTGGACCTACTGTTCCTCTAAGTATCCACGATAGACATCTTTTTTGCCGGCCACTACCTACCATTTTTATTTTGAGATAGAACCAAGAAAATACAACGCCATATGCATCACCTCACGAATGCCTGTAATATCCTCTTTCTGCCACTGGCTATTTATATTAGATATTATAAAATAATTATCACTCGATAGCCTGTGAAGAAACAATGGTGCGCCCCACTATCAACATTGATGTGTGGGTCCTACCATTCAATAAGTTGTGAAGCAGTTGCGGTGGGTCCCGTTGCTAGATGTTACATGACAAAAAAATTAGCATCACACATTCTTAATATTCGATGACTCTAATAGGTTCGTCATCAAAATTACCAAATCGTCATAGAAATTGGCAGACAGGTGGCACTCAACTGTGGAGGCGATTTTGTGACGTTAACTGTCACCGATTAACAGAGATCAATGACTCCACCTATAAAACGTCACACATCAGGTATTTGTGTGACGTTGTCCACCATCGTCACGAGGATTTTCGTCACAGTATCTCAATTTTCTTGTAGTGTGATAATTGTTTCATTCTTTGGAGCTTTTCCACACAAAAACCTCCAAGTATGAAAGTTAGCCACAATTGTGGATTTCGCTATACATTTCACAAGTCATGTCTTTGTACTCACAATCTTTTGAGAGCACTTATTTCTTTCAGCTTGAGGCCGATATCTTTGACTCCATTCCAGTGATCTACATATGGACTGGACATTGCCAAAACAACCCGGATATGTGAACTGTGTCAGGGTAATGTATTGAGCTTCCAACAACTGAAGCATATGGTACCATATCCGTTTTCAATCTTTTCTCATCAACTCTTGGAACACCATAGTTTCCAGTTCCATTACCCTTGACTATAAGAACAGGCGTAGGTTTTCTCGCGTGCATACTTTAGAGACCTTTCTTAGTATGTCCATGCGACATTACTAATGCCCCTTTTATTCTTTTCTTGGTGAATCTCGATAATTATAACGAGAGACACTTTACTGAGAACATTCTTTTGAACTTTGAGAACAAAAACTTCTTTTCTTCTCCTGCAGTAGATTGACATGACCACTAGCAAGCAGGACGTCATCCACATGCACGGGATTATGAAATGAAATTCCCATTCTATAACTTTATAAAAACACAATTGTCCTCACATTTCTTTAACCCAAAACAACATTTGATTTCTTTAGTCCATAAAAGACTTCTTCAGGCAGTATCCCCTGTGTTCTTTACTTTCATCTGATGTAACTCAGATCATAATATCTTTCATCTGATGTAACTCAGATCATCATGTGCTAACAACACTCATTGTAATCTATTCAGTGCAAAACGCGCAAAAACCTTTCAATTTAAGTCGTGTTTTACACCTTTACGTATTTCCTTTGGAGTCAGATTGAGCTTGTAGACTCTTTACAGCCTACTGTTTTGGCTCCATTGGAAATTACTTATCAGTCCCAAACATCGTCGGATTCACTAATTTCATTTCATCTCACATAGTCTCTTATCATTTAGATAAGCAGACACTTCTCAAAACTCGAATGAGCACTTTAAATGAGGTGGGATCAACCTCCATTTGAATTTCACTAACATAGACTTTATAGTAATCAAAAGTATCTGATTTTCCCATTCCTTGAGACCATCAGTGTCTCAGGTACTGGCACTTCTTTCATATGGGGTTGTTGTTGCTCTGTCATTGCCAAGAGGCAAATTAATTATATAGTCATTCATTTCCAAGAGGCAACAAGTTTTACAGGGACCTATGTCACAAGATCCATGTGTACTCATTCATCCTTTATAGAGCTAACATCAGGTGTTGTATAGGTCATACAACATGCTCCCCCAGATTACTCCATCTTCACTAAAAATGGCGTATCTTTAAACTTTATTGTTTGGGTTTATTCTGTTAAAAATTTCTTCTTTATTGCACTTTTAAGCACCATCTTAGTATTCCTTAGCCTGCTTTCGGAATTGTAAAAGATCCAGGAATACAACTATTTCTTTTCTTTAGGGGTATTAATATGACCGTCATACTCCCCCAGACGATCACATTCTTCATCACATTATCTAAAGTATAGGGGAGTTTCATCATTCTTAATTTATCTCATATATCTTTCTCCCCCTTGAAATGTGGCAAGAACTTTCTGCCACAATTTCGAAAAACCATTCATAACTCTTGTGAATGAGGAAACTTCGATTATCTACTTCATTTATCAGGAGTACCTTTTCATCATTCTATTTCAGAAACTCAACAGAGTTCTTTATCATTAGTACTTTTGCAAGTCACACTTGCATATCATTCTTATCTTTAGGTTCGTCTATAACTTTTATTCTCTTTGGATTTATTGAGTGCTTAATGACCATTACACATAAGATGTACGGTCGATACTAGGAAAGCATAATAGCTATTCCATACTTTTCTCCCAGAGTGGGACATATTAAAAGCACATGAGTCATCATGTCTTTCTCCTGTCATATAGGATAAGTCTGAGAAAATTTCTGCCGCCATATGGGTTACGCAGGGATTTTCCCACACTTTTCCTGCCATGCAGGCTTTATCATAATCATCTTTTCCCGCCATGCGGGTAATTCCAAGGGACATACATGCCAGAATTGGCTCTTTTGACTGCATATTCAATCATCAAATTCAGAAATAAATCCGAATGCTCTTTGACACACATGCTTGATCCGACGTTGGTCAAATTAAAACACGCATGTTGCTTGTTTCATTTCAAATCATGTTATCTGAAAAACCTTCTTCATAGAGAGTACATGAAAGACATTCGTCAACCAAGACTCTCAATGATCTATCTCTTTTCTTTTGAAGTCATTCTTTAGAGAGAACATACTCCCTCACGTTATGACCTTTTTTGGTCATCTTTCGGGTCACAAGTACCCAGCCATTCGCTTTCACGAATGAAAGCATGAAAAACTTTTAGTCTGAGAAAACTTAGCAAATAATCAACAATAATGAGCATAAAAATAACCCTACGTTGGTCTGGTTAAAAAAATATGCACATTAAACTTTTGCAAAACTTCCTTTTTATACTCTAAATCATCGTTGTGGTAGAATTAGAATAAAACTCATTCTTCTACATTAATTCCATATCACCGTTGGGCGGAAATGGAAATAATGCATATAACTCATAAACAATGTGATGATAGTATTTCTATTAAACTACTTTGCTGAGAAATAATCATCATCATCAATTTTATTGCAGCGGAAACAAGAAATATGCATTTCTCTAGTTCAAGAGCATTTCTTTATATTTAACTGTTCTCTGAAAATTGATCACTATGATACAAAATTTATCAGACCTTTAAGCTTTGAACATAAGACTCATAGAATTATAGTACTGTCATCAACGACGTTGGTCGGAAAATAACAATACCATATTTTAACTTAAAAACATATATTTCTTTTGTCATAGCAGAGACTATCTGCATCTGATTTCACCCATCGGGGAAAACAATGCTAAGATCAATTCTTCCAACTAAATTTTCCCGTTGGTTCCAATTTAATTGGAGGATAAAACTTTTACTTTGCAGCGGAAACATGAATGTAAAATTCATGAACTTTTTACTTTTCAGAAACTTTTCTTTGACAAAATCAAAATTCATGAACTTTATTATTTTCTTTGTAAAATTCATGAACATTTATTTTTCTGATTTTTTTAATTTTCATTTTCAGAAACTTTTTCTGTTTACTTTTCCATTTTCTAAACAAATTTTCGTTGGATTATTTGAATAGAAAAACTATATATAAAATCTGCCCAAAATCTGGACAGAAAACAGGAAAAAAAATGCCAGCCGCGCCGGCCACGGCCCAGCGCACGCGGCGGCACCAGCCGGCCCAAAAGACCCGTAGCGTGCGCCCACCGCTCTGGCCTGGTCAGGCGGCTGACGGCCCAAGGTTCTTTTGGCCCACTTGGCCCGGGGCAGGGCAAGGTCTTTGTTGCTGACCGTTGATCTGCATCCAACGGCCCAGCGCGATCATCGCTGGATCAAAACTTGGGAGAGAGCTCCCGATGGAACCCTAGCCCCATTCTCTCGTTCTCTTCGACCCCCTTCTGTCTCTCTCTCATGACGTCGGAAGCATGGGGCTGCGCCCCGGCCGCCCGGCCCAGCCGCCGGCGGCGGCGGTAGCGGCCATCGCGCCTCGTCTGATCTCTCCCTTCCCCTTCTCTTTCTCTCCTTCTTTTCCATTCAATGGTGACAGTAACGCAGCGGAACTCTTCTATGCTCCCCTTCGCTCCTGCCTCTGTCTCTCTGTGTTGCAGCGGCGGGGTTGGGGCTCCGCCGGCCGCCGGAGATGGCGACACCACCATCACCGCGCGAGCACCTTTCCCTCCCCCCATCTTTCTTTCCTCTTTCTCCAGCCACCACCAGTCACTATAAGAAGAGGCGGCGGCCGGACGGCGGTGCCCCCTTGGCCCCCTTGCCGGTGTGCGCGTCCACCCTCGTGTGAGCGCGTCGCCGTCAAGTGGCCCCAACGGCGGCACGATTTCCTCCCCGGTGAGATGTCTCTTTGCCCCGTGAGGGGTTGTTCTTCGTCCCGGCGCCTCGGCTTGCCGATGCACGTCGGGGTCGAGAGGAACGACGCGGCCATTGCGGCGGCGCAACTTTTCCGGTGAGGGTTCTGTTCTTTCCCCTGTTCTAGGGTTCCAGGGGAGGGGGAAATATCTTTTCCTTTGATTTCAACCGAAGAAACCCTATGCCCAAACCTGTCTGATACCATTGATAGATCCATGGGATCGAGTAGGGTAGGATTTTCGGTAAACCTACCTTCTCCAGCGGTTGATGAACTCGAGCCGGAGGCCATCGTGGAGAGGGTAATGGTGGCGATGGCAGAGAGAGGTGAGGTGGATGCGGCGGCGATGTATAGGCAGTGGCGGCGGCGGAGCTTCCCATCGCTTCAGTGCCTTCCTCTGAATCGGATAGGGTTAGGAGTGAGGAACAGTGGCGGCGACGAACCTCGTACCCTGTGCCCCTGGTCCCCACCTCCTCTTTATAGCACTGCGCGATAGGGGCCCACCAGCCTTGCTTGGGCTGGATGCCCTCGATCAGGGCATGGGTCAAGGGCCCAATGTGCCGTTGGGCCCATTGATGGAGAGATCAACCTAACAGGAACCTCCCTCGACGTTTCTTACTTACTAATAAATTACTTTGCGTGCGTACATTCTAGCTTTTTTTAGGGGTACGTACATTCTAGCTAATTCGTTACTTTTTACCACTTATAGGAGCCCACCATGGAGGAACTGGATGAGTGTTCAACAACAACCATGTGGGCCTGAATATGTTTGTTGCCCTATGACTTTTGGCTTTCACAATGTTAGCCCAACAACTAATATTTTAGTATTTAATAAACCTGAGATGAATAAAATATGTGCATTTCCTGACTGGGACCCTTGTTGTCCGATGGGTTGCAACACATTGCAACCATGCTCTAGCTTCAACAAAGATATACTTTTTCTTTGTGGGGGAACAAAGACATCTACTTGGATACAAAAATATAGAGTGGATGCTTGATGGCAGGTACCCATTCTATATTTTATTGTTTATTGATGATAGATTGACAAGGAAACAAAAGATGCATGGCACCACAGACATTAAGCCCTGTTTGGTTTATAAGTTTTAAGACTTTTTTTAGTCCCAACTTATTAGTCTCAAGTCTCTAAAAAGTCCCTACCTGTTTGGTTTCTGGGACTTATAAGTCTTTATAAGACCATATTACAACTATAAGTCCCTATAAGTCTCTTCTTGAGAGTTTTATTTCATAAGTCTCAAATGTCCACTTTAAGTCCCTATAAGTCCCTTCTGTTTGGTTTAGTTGGGACTTATAGGAACTTATTTAAATCTCTAGATCAATAAGTCCTTGGAAACAAACATCTTGTAATTTTTGATACTTTCTGATTATGCCTGGAGCATGTATGTACAAGGGAAAGGCGCGCCGGCCGAATCGTTTCGCCGGTCGCACTCGAGTCGTGCGATCCGCGTGGATCTGAAGCCCGCATCCCTCGCCACGTGCGACTCTGGCCCACAAGCCGCCTCACCGCTCCACCTTATCTTCTTCCAGCTTCTTTCACCAAATTCAGTCCTCTTTTTTCTTCCCCAACCATGCCGCACTCATCTCACGAGTGCCGCTGAGTTTTCCCCACGATAGCCGCCGTCATTTTTTCTCCGCCGTCATGGCCACGGTTGGTTGCAACCTGGGCGGCCATGGCTGTTCCTATTCTTGTTTTTCCTCCCACGCAGTCGTCAGCTACGCCTGGTAACTTCCTGGAACCAGTGTGTTTTCCTTGCTCACTCGAGTTTGCTGAACCACACGCGGAGATGCTGGAACCAACACTTGCTCGTGCTTTCGACAACACTCCGGCGATGCGGAGCTGCAATAAGACTACAATTAGTTGCAACCATCCATGCAAAGCTGCAACCAGCGGGAGACCATCCTTGCGGTGGTGACCATGCCCTGGCAGAGGTGTTTGCTACTAGCCATCATTTGTTTTTCTTTGCTGGAAACAAGCATTTGGTTTTGCTGGAACCAATACTTTTTTGTGCTACCACAGGTGTTTGGTTTCGCTGGAACCATTGCCAAATTTTCAAGTTTTGCTACCACTGGCTTCTTGGTTTGCTAGAACAAGCTTGATATTTTGCTACATCGGCATTTTTGACTTTTTTCTTGGTGACAACTTCCATTTTTTCTTTTGCAATTTTTGCTACCACCGTTTTCTTGGTTTGCTGGATCCAGTGCATTTTTTTGCTACAATGGGTGGATGGGAGCTGCATGACGGGGAGCTGCATCGCCAGTTTTTTGCTGGAACCGGCAATGCAGATAGCTGCTGCCGGCAATTTTTTTTTGGAACCCTTATCTTCATGAGGTGTGGCGATGAGGCACGTTTTTTATTATTTTTTTGCTGTAATTGTGTTTTTTGCTAGAATCATTAATTGATTTTGCTACAACTAGCATTTGATTTTGCTGGAACCGCATGAAGCCGAGATGGGACCATTTTTTTTAGCCACTATTTGTGCTGCAACGATCCAGTCGGCGAGCGGCGACGGCGAGCCGGTGAATGGCCCCGGCGAGCGGCGGCCACAAAGCTGCAAGCGTCGCGAGGGGGAGCTGCAGCCGTAGGCACACGTTGCTGGCGAGAAACACAGGAGTCCACGACAACGACCGATGACGACATCGGTGACCGGTGACGACGACCTGCGGCAAGGACAGCGACAAGGGAGAACCGCGGGGAGGTGCTTTGGGGCTGGCGCACCGTCGTCCATGGCGGCGCGGGGAGGAAGAAGAGTGGCTCCTTTTTTCTTTTCGAGACAAAAATCGTGTGGCTCTGATCGTTTAATCATGCGGTGCTGGTCCAACCGGCCTAAATTTGGGCCGGCGCACCGGCGCCAGCACTCGCCTATGTAAAACAGCTAGTAGAGGTGCTTGACAGTTTGAGTGCAAGGTTACTCAAGCGTGGAGACTTCTCAATGAACCAACAAGTTTGAGTGCAAGGTTACTCAAGGCGGCATATTACCCTGACAGGACAATCCTCACAGCTGAGTTGGGATCCAGGCCCTCTCAGATTTGGCGGGCTATCCTGGAGGGACGGGATCTGCTTAAACAAGGCATCATACGCCGGATTGGTAATGGCCAAACAACGGAAATTTGGAATGATAACTGGATACTGAAGGAAATGACCCCTCGCCCTATCACATCTTTGGTTGCAGACCCCCCTAGGCTCGTCTCGGAGCTGCTATCTCCAGTAACAGCTTCATGGGATGAGCCCCTGGTCCGGACAGTCTTCCTTCCTATCGAGGTGGAGGCGATTTTGAAGATCCTGGTATGCACATGCAATATACAAGAATTTTGGGCCTGGAACCCGAACATGAAGGGTCAGTTCAGTGTGAGCTCGGCTTATAAATTCTTGTTGAGGACGAAGCTACAGTGGGAGGAGTGGTTGAATGGCGGCAGCGGGTCGTCTCATTCTGAGAAGGACGAAAAAGCATGGAGAGCATTATGGAAACTAAAGGTCCCTTCGAAGGTGAGAATTTTTCTCTGGAGACTCGCTCACCATTCGCTCCCAACAACTGATGTGTTGAAACGAAGAAATATGTCAGTGCAAGATGTGTGCCCGCTGTGTGGGTGCGAGGATTCTTGGCGGCATGCCCTGGTTGCATGTACGATGTCACGCTGTGTATGGGCGTTGTCAGATGAAACGCTGGTTTCCCAAATGTTGGATAACCTGGAGGCCAATGCGAGAATCTGGCTGTTCGATTTGAATGAGAGTTTGGACCATGAAAACTTCACGAGGATGGTCATTTCACTTTGGTCCATATGGTATGCAAGGAGGAAGGCAATATACGAATCAATATTTCAGAGTGCATAACAGACGGCGTCCTTCATTAACAACTACATCGCAGAGTTGGGCAACTTGCATGCTGGGAGAGAACATGAAATCACAAGACCGATCCCGTCTCCACAACCGAAGAGGTGGCTACCTCCCCCCAGTGGCACCGTGAAGATCAACGTGGACGGAGCGGTTGGGCGAACCCGGCGAGGAGGAGCAGTAGCGGCGTTTTGTCGCGACCAGGAGGGTAATTACCTGGGCTCATCAGCGGTGGTTTACTACGGAATCACTGATCCGTTGTTGCTGAAGATGTTTGCTTGCCGTGAAGCGCTAGCATTGGCTGATGATCTTGTAGAGCAAAAGGTATGCATGGCCTCGGACTGCCAAGAGGCGGTGAACGACATAAACAAAGGGACGGGAGGCCCTAATGCGGCTTTGGTAGATGAAATAACGAATCATTGCATTAGTTTTATTTCTTGCTCTTTTATTTTTAAGCGTAGGAATTTCAATTTTGAGGCTCACAATCTTGCGAAGTTTGCTTGTAATCTAGACATAGGTAGACATGTTTGGTTGGGTAACCCCCGTGACCCCAACCTTGTACCTATGACAATTCCTTTGAATGAATAAAGCAGACGAGATTTCTCAAAAAAAAAAACTAGTAGAGGCGCTTGACAGTTGAGACTGATTTCTCATGAATCTTTTTTTTTTGCGGGTCTCGTGAAACTTGTTGTCTTTGAGCATCATATGCCCCCTACCTCAAATCAAATTGTGGTCTATCCAAGCCTCAAATATTATTAGGATATGGAGGCATCCACATCCTTATCTACATCCCTAGGTACCACCAGGCCACCGCACCGGCACAACAATTCCCCCTCACCACACGCTTCCTCAGGAATGATGTTGATTGATCCTCCATTTCCCCTCTCACTTTTGGTACCAGCTAGCTTTTCAGTTTCTCAGTTCATACGGAATTGGAACATATACAATTTGCTATCTAAAATAGGATGTTTACCTTGGAACAACATTTATTTGTTAATTATGCTCAATTATTCGAGGATGTCATTCTCGATTACTAGATATGGAGCGCGCCTTGGCGCACATTGCCTGATCCACACATTTGGTCTAGCACTATGGTCCAGCATTTCAAATCCAAAACAACAATGCGTTGAGTGTAGCCAAAGGAAAGCACAGTAGCTGGGCAAAAAAACCAATTTTAGGGCAAAGCATGCGCTCAGTGCCTATCGTAGGCAGTGATCAAGCGTCTGGTATTTCTCAGGCAGCGCTTCGTTTGAAGAAAACCAGGTTCTCCCTAATTATATGCAAAAGTCACCACGCATCCGGTAAACATTTTACAAGTAGCACTGATTGCATGCTCCGCAGCATTTGAGGGCGTTTCGGACAGCTGGGCCCGAAATGGATGACGTGGCGTAACAAAAGATGCATGGTGCCACGGGCATTAATTTTTGGTACTTTCTGATTATGCCTCCAGAGCAATCAAAACAGGAAAAACACGGACGGTTTCCTGTTGAGCTCGTGTGCACGGGCTAGCAACGGCTACAACGAGGGGTCCCGTGCGCACAGGTTCTCTTGGGCCCATGCGCACAGGGTTTCCAGAGACTTTCTCGACAGGCCGTGCGCACGGGTTCCGACAGGGCCGTTGGGCACGGGGTTGCCTGGGCGATGACTCTTCTTTCAGGTGCTGCCTCCGTCTTCCTTGATGTCTTCCCGCTCTTCTCCTTGGACTTGATGAGGCTCCTTAGCTCCTTGGTGGGGGTTGTCCTCATAAATCAAGATGCACAATGTTTCATGGCGAGGTAGCATCCAAGTCTTATTCATATTCATGTCAAATTTGAAGAGGAGTGAGTTCGTTTTCGATGGCACGTGTGCGAGCTCTTGTCATAGGTCCACATGGTGCTTGATGGATCGGTGTAGTGTCCATATGGGGATGACCGAAGGATACTTCGCATCAGGTGTCCATCCGCCAATTCGGCGGCAAGGCCACCCTCCTCGGAGACACTCTGGGTGAGCCCCCTCACCCCAGCACTGCAGCCGTGTCCTCCCTCTTCCTTTTCAACGCGGAATGCTGCTGTCCCTCCCATTGCAGTACATGGACGGCTCCTCCATCGGCACCAGAGAGCAGCTCGTGCCACTTTTCCTAAGACTGTTGTGGCTGCAATTCATGGCCGGGGCGGAGCCAGGATTTGGGTATTAAGGGGGGCAACATAGTAAAAAAAATGTAGAGTGGTATCACAATAATGCGGGCCAATACAGTAAAAAATGTAGAGTCGTATCACAATAATGCATCGCTTTGAGGAAATAAGAACTTAGTTATATTTGTATTGGTTTAAATTAGACTCTACAATTATCATCAAGATCAATAACACTCCAATCATAAAATGAGAGAAAAGGTCATGTTAAAAAAGATCAAAGATAGCAGTATTAGTAATTTTGTCGAAAGAGAACTTAGCATCACAGATCTCACAATTAGAAGAATTAAATTCAATTGAAGTAAAAAAAACTGACATGTAGAAGATGAGATTTGAGACAGATTAGTGACAATAATTCTCAGTGCTAACCTTAGATTGTTTGCTAGAGCGCACAAGAATGTTAGCTGCAGCCTATAGGATTGCCCCTCGCTAACACCGGCGTCCCCTGATTTAATCTGAAATTCTGAATCGAATCTGATGGAGAGAAGGGAGCGGTAATTGCGTTTTAATGACTCCAGAGCGTGGGACTCTAGAAAATGGAGGAGACAATGTTTCTGAGTGGGCCTTGTTATGGGCCTCTTTTGTTTGTTACGGGGCCAAGTACGTGAAATCAGCCCATTCTATCATGCTAAATCTATTCTCGGTGTGTGTGTGTGTGTGTGGGGGGGGGGGGGGGGGGGGGGGGGGGGGGGGGGGGGGTCGTCCCCTTCTGTCTCCGCCCCTGATTCGGGGGGCTCTGGATCTAGCTGTCGAAGGCGCCGAGTTGCTAATATCTTGGGTGGTCACCTAGTTGTACTCCCTCCGTCACAGTTTATAAGTCCTACGCGTATATCTAGATTGTCAATTTTATCATCCTAATATAAACTATATAACACAAAAACTATACCTTTTGAAAATAGAACATCTGAAGTTTATATTGGTATATTTTTTATAATATATGACTTGTATTAAGTTGGTCAAATTGACAACCTAGAGGTACACACACGCCTTGTAAACTAAGAGAAAGGGAGTACATTTTCCTAAATACATTAAATGTATTTAGTATTGAGGATACACTAATTATCTACGACGCCATTCTCGCGGCCATGGAGGAGGGCATGGGCACAGTCTACGACACGGTCCTCCAGGCCATGGAGGAGGGACTGGGGCCTATAGCTTCACACTCCCAGCCTATGGCTTCTCATCCCACCCGCCGATGATGAGGAACAGGCCAAGCTAGGATGTACTACCGCAGCGAAACGTCGAGGATTTGAGGAGGTACGCAGTCCTTGTCTATCGTGTAATGCAGTAATTTAAAACCATATCATTCCGTTACAATGCTAATCTTGATTTGTGCGGAGCGTGCATGGAGGACAAGAGGAGGTAGCTGAACTGCATTCGGAGAGCGCGTTCATAATCATAAATAAAGCAAAGACTAAAGGGCAATCATAGTTAGACTGGTCGTAATGATAGTATCATAAGGCTAGTCATAGTGAGAGTAATTTAGTTACTTCCTCCGTTTCAGTTTATAAGTCCTGTGCGTATATTTAGGTTGTCAATTTTATCATCCTAATATAGACTATATAACACAAAAATTATAGCGTTTGAAAATAGAACATCTAAAGTTTATATTGGTATATTTTTTGTAATATATGACTTGTATTAGGTTGGTCAAATTGACGATCTAGGGGTACGCGCACGCCCTGTAAACTGGGAGAGAGGGAGTAGTAACATAGCGCACTTTAAAAAAATTCTGCTTATGTGGCAAGTAATTAATGAGAGGTGATAACATAATATGTTACTGTAACATAACGTTTTCCAAGACAAGACGAGTCTACGAGCTAATAAATAAAGCCATCTATGATACTACTATTATGTTACTTTGCATTATGAAGGTAATATCTTAGACTAGTGTCATATGCATGACACTAGTCTAAGTTACTCCCCACTATGACCAGCCTAATTAGTATCGTGCATGCCAACTAGACAATTGTGATGAGGTGTCATAAAATTAAATGAAAAAAAAGAGAGAGTTGAGTATCATATCATGATATCGTATCATAATAAATGCTATGCTACTATGTGTCATGCACCTATATCTATCTATCTACTATTATTAAACAATCAAACAAGAACTTTCTTACGTGCACCCCGTAATTATACCCACAACACCGTACAAACCAATCAGCACCGCACGATTAGACCCGTAAATCTCAATCTAACAGCCCTGGTTGATCTAATAGCTTTATGGTATGGACTTAGCAATTTTTATTGGCTGATCGTGCTTCACCATCAGAGAAATATTCAAAATACCAGTGCCGCACCCCCTAATCTCGTACCTTCCCGTGATCATCGTAACTACTCCCCCGAGCGGCCCGCACACGTCGCCTCTTCCCCTCCGTCCCGCTTCTTCCATCTAGCCGCCGAACGGCCATCCCGCGCCGCTCCTCCGCTCGCTGCCTCTCCCATCTAGCATCGCCCTCTCCTACGAGCGGGTCGCCGCCCTCCGGTCCACCACTTCTTCCTCTGTTGTGGCATCGCTTCGCCGCCCCGCGCTGTTGCATGCGCAACGCTGTCCGCTGCACCACCTTGCCATGCCCTCCCGACCGCAACTCCTCGCCTTGCGGCGGCGCCCGACACGCACGCCCCCGCATCGGCACCTCTCCATCTTCTGGCCCCGCCGTCTACCCGTCTCGCCGCCGGCGAGGCTGCCAAGAAGATCTCGAGCAGCGCATCCTTTGCTGACTGTGGTGCCCCTCCATACGTCATCCTACATCCCCGCTTTGTCCCGCGGGTGGCCTCCAAGGAGCTGGTGTATTTGTTGTAGGGCGATGGTAGCTTCTCTTCTATCAAAAAAAGCTGAGGCGAGAGCATGATTCAGTTGTTAGGGACAAAGGCAATTCCAAGAGGACAGTAGAATTTGACGAGGGAGGATGAGCTCAACAGCTCTCCAAACTAGAACTTGTGTGCCAAATATACTTCAGTTGGTAGTAGAAAGCAGAAACCAGCAAACTAATTTTGTTAATTCTATCTTTCGTGATCAAAATAATGGTCCCAATGCTGCTGACTGCTATCAATAGAGTTACATTTTATGCTTCCCCATCCTGTTAGGAGCATTTTTGATACTTTTTCTGCAGATGCATGCATGCAGCACTGTAAGTGGATGGGCAACTGAACTATAAGAGTCATTGGTGCCATCCGCGGAAAGACTTGAGTGAGGTAATTAAGACAGTTGGCCTGAATTCTTACTTTTTTTCACAGTACACTCTTAGACTTGAGTTTGACAAAGTGAATGGGCTATGCTTTCTGGTGAATGATATGCAGGCAAAGCCGCAAAGGAATAAAAAAAGAGTTTGCCAGATGCTACAAAGATGACTACATCAGTCATCGATGTAAGAAAATGCTCATTTCAGTCATTGAGTTTTAAATAATGGACATGGAGCCATGGATTATATGAAGGAACATCCTAAATTGTTCGAAGTATGTGGGATTGCCTGTTTTAAGCTAGGGAGAATTTGGATGTACATAATTCAATTTTTGGAATTCTGAATTGAAGTTTGCCACACCTTGAATCTTTTACAAAGAAAGGAAGATAGATGTATGTGGCACTGTCTTCCTTTATTTATTTATTTTCTCTTTGCAGCTACAGGCGCATTAGGAGAAGGTATGATGCATCCTTGTGAACTACAGCGATGAGGACTAAGGTACATGATCATTTCATCTTATCTTTCTCTACTTATTAGGATTTAGAAGCAGAACCTAGGATTCTGCATGCGAACTACTACCTCTACCAAAATATAAGACGTTTTTGTAGGCTAACTAGCCTATAAAACGTCTTATATTTTTGTACAGAGGGAGTGCATGGAGTTCTTCTTGACTGATCCTTTGGCATTTTGTCTGAGTTTTTCTGGAGTTGTACCTTCTGTCTTGACTGATCCTTTGGCATTTTGGTAAAGAGCGAATTGTACCTTCGGTCTTGGTGTATTTAGCCAACAATTTCTATTACCATGACGTGCAGGATACATCTCCTTGATCCTTACCAATTATCAGTAGGAGTACTCTCTATTTTCAATGAGAAGTCAAGAAGAATATCTCACTGGTCGTTATGTTTTCGAGCATGACAAGTGCATTGCACGTACACGATACCAGTGATCCCATAATTGTTTGGAATGTGATGCTTTTCTTTTTACGGTTGGTGATCAGATCCGATTCGAGGTGATCTTAGAACAATCACCTAACTTAGTGTTTCTTAGAATAATGCTCCGAAGTTTGGTTTTTGATATGCGCGTGTCATATTAATCAAGACGTGCATTGGCCTTTGATCCTTTAATTTACAAGCTAGAGTAATTAGCTCTGTTTTATGCAATGAACAAGATATAAATATTCTTCTACTTCACCTATAATTAGGATTCACACATGTAAGCAGAAGAGGGTACTGATGGAATCAATTTATTTTTCAGGTTTTTGTTGCCTTCTTGTTTCCCCAATAGCCTTATAACCTCGAGTAATTAGCTCTTTTTTATACGACTAACAAGATATAAATATTCTTCTGCTTCAGCTATTTGAGTGAGTTTCCCTTCATTGCTATCGTTGATTGTTGCTTTGGAAGGTTCAGGGACAGCTATTTTGTGCACATAATTTGCTATTGACAGTGGACAGATTGTCTATGCAGAGATCAGCTTTATTGAGTTTAGAGTAAAAGGTGAGTGGTTCCACTTTATGTGATGAGAATGTTCACAATGCATCTTAAATTTAGGAGAGATATGAACCCACAAAGGATTTAGCAATGTATGTCTTCATAGGTATGAACTGTCCGGTGTTCTACATAGCCCAAAGATGTTAAATATTACAACTGTGTTCACCTTTTTTTCTAGAGAGAGCTGAATGGCAAAATGCTTCAGGTGGTGAGGCTGAAGCCGCCAGGTTTGCGAGTTTTTTGTGTTGATACTGTTTTTTTCTTGAAATATTATATGTGAGAGCAACCAGGAGGCGGATGAGCATGTAAGTCAAGCTTGCCTTTTCCTTTTGTTGCTTTCATTTGTTCTGAACATTTTGAAAGTCATATGTTCTACCTTATTTTACTTACGGTCTGTACCATCAGCATGTTCAGGTTTGCCTTAAGGTGGTAAGTCTTATCCAGAATGGATTGCAAGTAGCCCCTTTTGGTAAGCTATAGCTGGCTTGTAGTGTCCCAATAAGCTTTAGGTATTCTATTCCTACATATTTGTAACAAGCTATGGCCGGCTTTATGGTCTGTACCACTCGCTGTTAGTTAACAATGTTACTTGGTGTGCACAATTTCAGGTGTTTAAATTCTTTATGTTCGTATGAGCTGATAGTGTAGTACACTTTTGGATGAAGGCTGATACTGTGTTGGGCTATGCTATATGTTAGTCCTAGCTACCTCTATACTGTTTTGCTACGTAGGTCGGGGATAGATGAAATAGTAGAAAGCAGAATAGGGTATTGATGGAATCAGTTTATTACTTGGTTTTTATATTCCCTTTCCAATGTATTTTTACGCATTATTGACATGAGATGATATCTCACAATCAAGTTTGAAGTTATTCTAAAAACAATCATAACATGGTTGGCCATTGTGGTCAGTACATTATATTATGTTCATTGTCTGTTATGTGAGCATTATTGGACCATATGCTATCCATGGATCTTATCTTCGGTACCCACTTTTCAATGTAACCCGATTGACATGATCATAGCGAGCCGTATATGGTGGCTAATATTTTCAAGCTTCGTGAGTGTTCTGTTTGATCTATAAATGTGTGTGTTTTTGTAGTAGGTGTATCACTAAATAGAGTATTGATCGAGACGTGTTGTACGTGCAAGCTTACTAGCACTATTGGTGGGGAGAAGCACTCGATCATGAAGGTTATACATGAGATGAAGGCGTACAAGGCATACGACAAGCTCCGTGTCAGATGGATTAACCAGCGCCAGTTGGGTGCCCATGTCCGGATGCCGATCGGAGAAAGAGAAGAGGCAATGAGATGATTATGGCAGCTAATGGATACCTTGTTTGATGTATGAAGAACCCTTTTTGCCCAATGTTCAAATCAACCTTCATTTTGGTGTAACTGGTCAAACAATGCACTTCAAATAATTAAGTTGTTATCCCAAAAATATTTTACAAAATGATGTACTTATCATCACAGAAAATCCTTATTCATTACACAGATCGAATTTAAAAAAACTACAAATACATGATATAATATCTGTTAGTATAGACGTGCGTTGCACGTGCAAGCTTACTAGTGGCAATAAATAAAGAACTACATGATACTAATTATATGATATTATGCATTATAGAGATAGTACCATACACTAGTATCATATGCATGATACTAGCATATGATACTCTCCATTAATTACAACCAGCCTTAGTAGCATTTGGTTAGTTGTAGTGCAAATGAGGCCTCGTGTCTCGTGTGTGCTACTGATGGATGACTACGCACCATTAGTTCTAGTGTAGTGCCTGTTTGGTCTATGTGTGCTACAACTTCTATGAGAACTCAAGTAATCAACTGGTTTAATTTCTAGTCTATGAGAATTCGTTCGTCTTGAATTTGGTTAGCTACAGTGCAAGTGAGACCCCGTGTATGCTACCGCTGGATGACTACGCAGTTGAATCATTCGTGTTCTCCTGTATCCCCCTCGTCCTGCTTTATCTATCTTGCGTATTTGGCAGGCCGACCCCATGTGAGATGTGACACTTGGGTGGACAATTTTCTGCTGCTAGATTCTTTGACCTCGAGAACTGTGTCCGGCTTTTTTTTTTCGAAACTGTGTACGACTCAGTTTACCCCCACCGCTCGATGTTAATAGATTTTCATCTGATAGTATATTGGGTGGTCAAGAAAATGTGTTCAGAATAATTAGTGTATCCTCAATAGTAAATACTAATTAATGTCTTGGGCGGTCATCTAGTTCTGACTATGAATTATTCTATGTATTTTCGTGTATATTCAGGATAAAATGACTACGAATAAAGTAGAGGTAATCTAGAGAACAGGACAGGTCTGCTCTATATTAGGATCCTTGTGCTTATACCATGATTTTGTCCGAAACTAGTCAGTCATTGTTTTTCCTGGATATCTGCATTTGTACTAGTTTTTTTTGCTGGGTGCGTTTGTACTAGTTAGGTGGTTGAGATCTTGTTTAAATGTTTATCCTATTTCATAATGTTCTCCAGCCAAACTTACGATAGTACATAATTATGAGCAGTAGGGGTCAGGCATGGTATGAAATCCAATCCCTTATCTTTCTTAAGCGTAGGGATGAAAGCCAAGAATGAAGTCGTCTCATCTCGTATGGTAGCCTATTCTTTACCTCTAGTTCCAGGGTTGGATGCTATACTTACCAAAGTTCAAGAGCTGATAGATCCTGTTTTGGAAATAGATGTTCTAAGAATTCTGCTGATTCACCAAAATACTAACTTATTGGATGATTTCATAGCATAGCATAGCATGTAGGAAATACTTATGTGTGGCTTGCAACATTTTATATATATAGTACATAGTTCCTGGAATATTTTACCTTGATATGGAATTTACCGATGCACTTGAATATTGGTTGGAATACATGAATGAAATATAGTGTTAGCGAGGACATGATTAATACCCGGGGCCAATTAAAATAAATATTTTTTATACAAAACATTTATACTTATGTAAGTTTACTTTTATTGTATTATAGTGTTGGCGAGAATAATTTTCTATTACTTTTTTTGCGAGGTAATAATTTTCTGTTACTTAGTTGACATAGTTAACAATATAACAACGTTTTCTGTGTGGAACCACATGACAATATTGTTAAATATTAATTGTAATTCTTTCTTATTTTAGTGAAAACTTTGTTTCAGCTGAATTCAAATTTTGTGTGTTAATAAAATTTCTTTTCAATTTTTTTATTTCTGGTTCCCCGTTCTGTGTACACTCAGATTATTTACATTTTTGTGTTTTTTTTCATCATGAAGTACCCATTCACATTTGTGGCTTTTGTAGCAGCAGGTTCATTTGTGTGTGTGTGTGTGTGTGTGTGTGTGTGTGTCCTTCATATAGAAAAATCGTCAGGAAAACAAAAAAACCGTGGTCTCCACACAACTTTTTATCATCACTTTTGAGACCGAAAATTTAGTACAATATTTTATACAGTATATATCTTGATATGAGAATGTATAGTGCTGTAGTATAGAAAGGACACCAAAGGATAAAAATATTTCTTTGAGTTCTTCACGGGACTGGACTGGCATTGTAGCTTAGGGTTGTGTGTCAGTTTAATATAACACTATATATGAAAAAATAGATCCCGAGCAGGCCTAGTGCAAGAATCATTTCAGTTGATGGTTAAGAAAATAGGATTTGCACGACATTAACTTGCATATATCCTCAGAAAAACATAAAGGGATCCAACCGCGCTGAGCGTAGGTTCGGGTGCAACATGGTCCAGAAAACCATCTCTCGTCATGACACTTGTGACAGGCACATCTACAACATAACTTTGCCCATTCATGTCTCAAAATTGTGGATGTACCATTTTTAGGCACTTGTGAGTTGTGACGCTCTTATATAATTCAAAGTATCCTCACCATATATTTTTGTGGGTTGGTCACCTAAAGCTCCCGCAACATTCCTAGCAGATCAACCGTCATCTTGGTCTGCTCGTCTCCTAACATTGCAGCTGAAATTGAACCAGTATGAGAGATTGTCTCCTTCTGCCTCCTCTCTGGCTTAGCCCCTTACCTTGTTTGGCAGAAGCTTTCCCAAAAGCATTCTCCGGCATTGGAACTTGTAGGAATTATGGTGACCACCACCCTTGGCGAATATTGAGCTTCTATGCATCAGTGACAAATGGACCGATTGGTTAAACCTTGTTGACGGTCAACCTTTCACATAAATCAGACACGTTCCATTGAAAGTTGACTATACTTCTCATGCCTTCACAGTCAAATCATGTATATGGACCTCATCAATGATGGGCCACCTTTCCATCAACAATATATTTGAAAAATGGAAATTTCATTGAAAAAAAATGGTTTTCAGATTGCAAGGTCATCCTGACAAAAGATAATCTAAAAATAATAATTTGGAAGGATGTGCTAAGTGTTGCTTTTGTGGTGATGAGGAGTTGATCCAACATCTATTGCTTCACTATCCACTTGCCAAGGTACTTATAGCGACATGTCCATAGCTTTTAATATACCTCCACCCCCTAGTAGTACAAATATGTCCGGAAACTTGTTACTGGGGTGCATCCGAAGTTGAAGTCTCGGATTCATGTTGAAATTTGTGCTTTACTTTGGGCCATTCGGGACACTCGTAATGATTGTATTTTAAACAGAACGAAAGTTCCAATAGTTTCAAGGTCATCAACTGGATCCATATGGTCGTTGTTACGCAAGGAGGATGTAGTACCCATGGTCTTTGGGTGCAGCTGATGGAAGATGGTTGCTTGGGATTTGTTCTGCCGATTTGGTTGGCAGCCTACTAAGAGCATTTGTGGTGCATGAGGCTCATTTTCCTATGTTTTTTTATTTGCCTTTGGGGCAGCCACATGTGGCAGTTTTTGTTGAACCTTTTTTTCATTGGATAATGAACTTTTAAATAATCAATCAAAAGTTGTGTGCATCACTTGATGTAGATGTCAAGGGATGGGGCGGGGCGGATCAGTGAAACTGCACGTGCTTTGCACGTCGGCACTTAACAAAATCAAGAAACATGTAACAAAATATGATAAATTATGTACTCAAATATTTGTAACTATACGAATTCGAATATGGGCTATGTTTCTTCATCTATGGACAGGTTGGCCTCTTCATACGTTTACTTCATTTCAGCACTTCCACTAATTTTTGTTATCTCATAATGTTTTTTATTAGTCTATTTTTTGCTCAGGGTTACTCGGGAGGCATCGTAGCCCCCGAGCGCTCCCTCCCCCCCCCCCCCCCCCCCCCCCCCCCCCCCCCCCCCCCCCCGCCGCCGCCGGTGCTCTCCGTCGGGCAAAGCCCTAGCGGATCCGGCGGCGGCGGCGGGACTTCGCTCCTGGCAGAGCGTGGGGCTCGACGAGGCTGACAGAGCTGCTTCTCCGGGCCTAGGGTTTTGCGACGGCGGCCCCAGATCCAGAGAGTCGGGTCTCTGGATCTGGCATGGCGAGCACGCGGGCGGCGCGGCATGACCCTTTGGGAGCACGGCTGCTTGGCTGTGCCCCAGCGGATTCGGGCGGCGGAGGCTGCGGGCCAGCGCGGCGGCGGCCATGGACGGCGACGGCAAGGTGCAGGCAGCAGGTCCCCGCGAAGGCGCCACTAGCCCTGCTCGACGCGTCCTCCTGTGGTGGCTGGCCTTGTCTGCCAGCATCCGGCTGCTACTGCTCTGCGTCGGCCGATGCTTCCCTATATCGACGGTGATGATACGTGGTTTCCCTCTCAGTGCTGGTGGTCCTCTTCGGCGATCTGCTTCCCCGTATCCTGTCTGCTCTCCTTCGGTGGTTTGTGGTTCTGGTCCTGGGCCGGGCCAAATCCCTGCGTGGCGATGGCCTGCGCTGACAACGGCGATACCTGTGGGTGCTGTTACCTCCATGGAGGTGATGTCATGGCCCGGACTGGACCCTCTCCTTGAGCACCGAGGGAAACCCTTGGTCCAGTTCACTGGACAAGGCAGCGGTGGCATCGCAGTGTCGTTCCCTTCTTGAAGGCGCTGCTTGGGTTGCACTTGGAGTCCCCGATGCGGCAGCTGGAGATGGTTGCCTCCCTGGTCTTTCCGGCGAGGTTTGCTGGTAATGCAATGATGTAATGAGGGCTGCAATATTGAGCGTGGGTGTCTGGGGTGCAATGTACGCTTGCGCTGGTATGTCCAAGACGACGACTTTGCTAGTTTTGCTGGGTCCTGCCATCCACCTGCCGTCTCCTAGGCACATATGGGTGGAAGGTACGTTAGCCCGGACAACCCTGGAGATGCGGTCTTCTTCGGAGGCGCCTGGCAACGGCTGTGACACGGCCTTGAGGCTCTATCTCTAGCTTCCTCGCCATTCATGGTTGGAGGCTGGACAAGGCAAGACCTTTCGTCGTTGCGGTCTGTAGTTGGTAGCACCTCCTCACCTACTCGTTTGGTGAGGACGATGGTGTGTGTGTGCGTGTGTCCCTCCTCCTGGGAGGTTGTACCTATACTATTGTTCTCTTCCCGTTCAATGAAATGAATTCTCGAAAAAATATTTTTGCTCAAAACCTAGGTGGAGCCTGCACATTGCGAGCGATCTGCATGGTTTCCGCGCCACGCCCACTCCCCCTTCCCAACCCTCTCTGGTCCGATCGTCACGGCCCTCCACCACAATTTTCGCGGTTTTCGCTTCCACCGCCACATGGAACCATACGAACAGCTGCCGAAGGTGGAGGATCTGGAGAAGGTGGCAGCCCGAAAGATCAACTCTTAATCTGGTTTCTTGCCCACAGTGGACCGAGATAACAATTAAGGGCGTGGCTAAGGTAAGTCGACTGATTTTTTAATTAGGGTTGGTCGACCGTCTTGGGACGTCAGATGCGAACCCAAACCGCACAACCCTTCTTCTTCCTCCAGCTCATCTCTTTTGCCAGACCGCCGCACAGACTGCTGGCCAAACCGTCTGCCACCACAACCCGTGGCCGGCCACGCTCCGGCGCAGCCTCGCTACCCCGCCCTCCCCGGAAACTCCTATCATCCCCCTAGCCCTAGCGCCGACGAAGATTTCCCCCGGCAAACTTGCACCACCGCCACCGCATGCTGCCCCCCCCAATTAATGATAGATGATAGGGTAGCCTGCCGGCGAGCTTCTTCCTCAAAAGTCAGGCGACTAACAATGTAGCTATTGTGAAAAATTAGTGATGTACTAGTTGGTTTGTTGTTGATCTCACACTGTGAGTTGTTTGAATCTTTGGAAAACAATTTGTGGTCTGCAAAGAGAACAAACAACCCGTTGGTGCTCATTAGCCGGCAAAGTTAACTTTCCCGGGTTCTTCTTCAGAGAGAAAAAAACGTACGGAAGTCATTAACGAGACTCGGTACAAAGGGAACTCCAGAAACTAACAGCATGTATGGAACGGTCTTAGTCTGCCAACGCTTAAAGTACGTAGTGGCAAACTTATACAGTTCCAGTGCATCGGCAAAACCACTTGCCAAAAAATTCCTACACACATTAGGTTTTTGGATTGTTTAGTAAATAGGCAATTTTTTGATTAATTTAATCCAAGAATAAATCATTGGCATGGCATTGACAGAAATAACCACATGCCGATATTCAATCATGCAAGCACATACTATGCTAATTGCAGACAGATCTACGTATAACGCTAGCATGGCTAAAACAAAAAACAATAGGAGCGAGATAAATGAGTTACACCCTCCAGTATACCAGGCAGAAGCCGCGACGACGGTGGCAGCTGCGGCGTCCTCGGTGGCCTTCTTGTCAGCTTCGAGTTTCTTGGCGGCGGCACGTTCGGCGTCGGTGGACATAGTGATGATGAAGGCGACGCAGACGTAGAGGAAGTAGACGAACATAGGCGAGTAGTCGCGTAGTCGCTTCCCAAAAACCTAATCGCCCCTCTCCCGTACAGGATCCTGAGAGGCAGGGTTTCGGAGACCTGCTCTCCCATCAACCGTGTACGCCGTGAACGGGATGGAGTCGCCGACGACAGCAGTAGCAATAGGAACGACAGGGGCGGTGCGCCTGGAGCAGATGTGATCTGTCCGGGTGGAGAGACGTGGGTTAAACCCATGTCCAAGACAGCCCACGATCCGATGTCTCAGGTTGTGGCCCAGCTGTCAGAAGCTCTTCATTTTTGACTGACAAAAATAAGCGCATAGATGTGTGAAGGAAATATGCCCTAGAGGCAATAATAAAGTTATTATTTATTTCCTTATATCATGATAAAAGTTTATTATTCATGCTAGAATTGTATTAACCGGAAACATAAGACATGTGTGAATACATAGACAAACAGAGTGTCACTAGTATGCCTCTACTTGACTAGCCTCGTTAATCAAAGATGGTTATGTTTCCTAACCATGGACAAAGAGTTGTTATTTGATTAAGGGATCACATCATTAGTTGAATGATCTGATTGACATGACCCATTCCATTAGCTTAGCACCCGATCGTTTAGTATGTTGCTATTGCTTTCTTCATGACTTATACATGTTCCTATGACTATGGGATTATGCAACTCCCGTTTGCCAGAGGAACACTTTGTGTGCTACCAAACGTCACAACGTAACAAGGTGATTATAAAGGAGCTCTATAGGTGTCTCCAAAGGTACATGTTGGGTTGGCGTATTTCGAGATTAGGATTTGTCACTCCGATTGTCGGAGAGGTATCTCTGGGCCCTCTCGGTAGTGCACATCACTTAAGCCTTGCAAGCATTGCAACTAATGAGTTAATTGCGGGATAATGTATTACAGAACGAGTAAAGAGACTTGCCGGTAACGATATTGAACTAGGTATAGGATACCGACGATCGAATCTCGGGCAAGTAACATACCGATGACAAAGGGAACAACGTATGTTGTTATGCGGTCTGACCTATAAAGATCTTTGTAGAATATGTAGGAACCAATATGGGCATCCAGGTCCCGCTATTGGTTATTGACCGGAGACGTGTCTCGGTCATGTCTACATTGTTCTCGAACCCGTAGGGTCCGCACGCTTAAGGTTACGATGACAGTTATATTATGAGTTTATGCATTTTGATGTACTGAAGGTTGTTCGGAGTCCCGGATGTGATCACGGACATGACGAGGAGTCTCGAAATGGTCGAGACATAAAGATTGATATATTGGAAGCCTATGTTTGGATATCGGAAGTGTTCCGGGTGAAATCGGGATTTTACCGGATTATCGGGAGGTTACCGGAACCCCCTCGGGAGGTATATGGGCCTTAGTGGGCCTTAGTGGAAGAGAGGAGAGGTGGCCAGAGATGGGCCGCGCGCCCCTCCCCCCCTTGGTCCGAATAGGACAAGGAGAGGGGGCCGGCCCCCCTTCCTCCTCTCTCTCCTCTTTCCCCCCCTCCGCGAATCCTATTCCAACTAGGAAAGGGGGGGAGTCCTACTCCCGGAGGGAGTAGGACTCCTCCTGGCGCGCCTCCTCTAGGCCGGCCGCCCCCCCTTTGAGCCTTTGTATACGGAGGCAGGGGCACCCCCTAGAGACACAAGTTGATCTACGTGATCATATTCTTAGCCGTGTGTGGTGCCCCCTTCCACCATAGTCCTCGATAATATTATAGCGGTGCTTAGGTGAAGCCCTGCGACAGTAGTACATCAAGATCATCACCACACTGTCGTGCTGACGGAACTCTTCCCCGACACTTTGCTGGATCGGAGTCCGGGGATCGTCATCAAGCTGAACGTGTGCTAGAACTCGGAGGTGCTGTAGTTTCGGTGCTTGATCGGTCGGGCCATGAAGAAGTACGACTACATCAACCAAGTTAACGCTTCCGTTGTTGATCTACAAGGGTACGTAGATCACACTCTCCCCTCTCGTTGCTATGCATCACCATGATCTTGCGTGTGTGTAGGATTTTTTTTTTGAAATTACTACGTTCCCCAATAGTGGCATCCGAGCCTAGGTTTTATATGTTGATGTTATATGCACGAGTAGAACACAAGTGAGTTGTGGGCGATATAAGTCATACTGCTTACCAGCATGTCATACTTTGGTTCGGCGGTATTGTTGGACGAAGCGGCCCGGACCGACATTACGCGTACGCTTACGCGAGACCGGTTCTCCCGACGTGCTTTGCACATAGGTGGCTTGCGGGTGACAGTTTCTCCAACTTTAGTTGAACCGAGTGTGGCTACGCCCGGTCCTTGCGAAGGTTAAAATAGCACCAACTTGACAAACTATCATTGTGGTTTTGATGCGTAGGTGAGATTGGTTCTTTCTTAAGCCCGTAGCAGCCACGTAAAACTTGCAACAACAAAGTAGAGGACGTCTAACTTGTTTTTGCAGGGCATGTTGTGATGTGATATGGTCAAGACATGATGCTGAATTTTATTGTATGAGATGATCATGTTTTGTAACCGAGTTATCGGCAACTGGCAGGAGCCATATGGTTGTCGCTTTATTGTATGCAATGCAATCGCGCTGTAATGCTTTACTTTATCACTAAGCGGTAGCGATAGTCGTGGAAGCATAAGATTGGCGAGACGACAACGATGCTACAATGGAGATCAAGGTGTCGCGCCGGTGACGATGGTGATCATGACGGTGCTTCGGAGATGGAGATCACAGGCACAGGATGATGATGGCCATATCATATCACTTATATTGATTGCATGTGATGTTTATCTTTTATGCATCTTATCTTGCTTTGATTGACGGTAGCATTATAAGATGATCTCTCACTAATTATCAAGAAGTGTTCTCCCTGAGTATGCACCGTTGCGAAAGTTCTTCGTGCTGAGACACCACGTGATGATCGGGTGTGATAGGCTCTACATTCAAATACAACGGGTGCAAAACAGTTGCACACGCGGAATACTCAGGTTATACTTGACGAGCCAAGCATATACAGATATGGCCTCGGAACACGGAGACCGAAAGGTCGAGCGTGAATCATATAGTAGATATGATCAACATAGTGATGTTCACCAATGAAACTACTCCATCTCACATGATGATCGGACATGGTTTAGTTGATTTGGATCACGTAATCACTTAGAGGATTAGAGGGATGTCTATCTAAGTGGGAGTTCTTTAAGTAATATGATTAATTGAACCTAAATTTATCATGAACTTAGTACCTGATAGTATCTTGCTTGTTTATGTATGATTGTAGATAAATGGCCCGTGCTGTTGTTCCGTTGAATTTTTTTGCGTTCTTTGAGAAAGCAAAGTTGAAAGATGATGGTAACAATTACAGGGACTGGGTCCGTAACTTGAGGATTATCCTCATTGCTGCACAGAAGAATTACGTCCTGGAAGCACCGCTGGGTGCCAGGCCTGCTGCTGGAGCAACACCAGATGTTGTGAACGTCTGGCAGAGCAAAACTGATGACTACTCGATAGTTCAGTGTGCCATGCTTTACGGCTTAGAACCGGGACTTCAACGACGTTTTGAACGTCATGGAACATATGAGATGTTCCAGGAGTTGGAGTTAATATTTCAAGCAAATGCCCGGATTGAGAGATATGAAGTCTCCAATAAGTTCTATAGCTGCAAGATGGAGGAGAACAGTTCTGTCAGTGAGCATATACTCAAAATGTCTGGGTATAATAATCACTTGATTCAAATGGGAGTTAATCTTCTAGATGATTGCGTCATTGACAGAATTCTCCAATCACTGCCACCAAGCTACAAGAGCTTCGTGATGAACTATAATATGCAAGGGATGAATAAGACTATTCCCGAGCTCTTCGCAATGCTGAAAGCTACGGAGGTAGAAATCAAAAAGGAACATCAAGTGTTGATGGTCAACAAGACCACTAGTTTCAAGAAAAAGGGCAAAGGGAAGAAGAAGGGGAACTTCAAGAAGAACAGCAAGCAAGTTGCTGCTCAAGAGAAGAAACCCAAGTCTGGACCTAAGCCTGAAACTGAGTGCTTCTACTGCAAGCAGACTGGTCACTGGAAGCGGAACTGCCCCAAGTATTTGGCGGATAAGAAGGATGGCAAGGTGAACAAAGGTATATGTGATATACATGTTATTGATGTGTACCTTACTAATGCTCGCAGTAGCACCTGGGTATTTGATACTGGTTCTGTTGCTAATATTTGCAACTCGAAACAGGGACTACGAAATTAAGCGAAGATTGGCTAAGGACGAGGTGACGATGCGCGTGGGAAATGGTTCCAAAGTCGATGTGATTGCGGTCGGCACGCTACCTCTACATCTACCTTCGGGATTAATATTAGACCTAAATAATTGTTATTTGGTGCCAGCGTTATGCATGAACATTATATCTGGATCTTGTTTGATGCGAGACGGTTATTCATTTAAATCAGAGAATAATGGTTGTTCTATTTATATGAGTAATATCTTTTATGGTCATGCACCCTTGAAGAGTGGTCTATTCTTATTGAATCTCGATAGTAGTAACACACATATTCATAATGTTGAAGCCAAAAGATGCAGAGTTGATAATGATAGTGCAACTTATTTGTGGCACTGCCGTTTAGGTCATATCGGTGTAAAGCGCATGAAGAAACTCCATACTGATGGACTTTTGGAACCACTTGATTATGAATCACTTGGTACTTGCGAACCGTGCCTCATGGGCAAGATGACTAAAACGCCGTTCTCCGGTACTATGGAGAGAGCAACAGATTTGTTGGAAATCATACATACAGATGTATGTGGTCCGATGAATATTGAGGCTCGTGGCGGATATCGTTATTTTCTCACCTTCACAGATGACTTAAGAAGATATGGGTATATCTACTTAATGAAACATAAGTCTGAAACGTTTGAAAAGTTCAAAGAATTTCAGAGTGAAGTTGAAAATCATCGTAACAAGAAAAATAAAGTTTCTACGATCTGATCGTGGAGGAGAATATTTGAGTTACGAGTTTGGTGTACATTTGAAACAATGCGGAATAGTTTCGCAACTCACGCCACCCGGAACACCATAGCGTAATGGTGTGTCCGAACGTCATAATCATACTTTACTAGATATGGTGCGATCTATGATGTCTCTTACTGATTTACCGCTATCGTTTTGGGGTTATGCTTTGGAGACGGCCGCATTCACGTTAAATAGGGCACCATCAAAATCCGTTGAGACGACGCCTTATGAACTATGGTTTGGCAAGAAACCAAAGTTGTCGTTTCTGAAAGTTTGGGGCTGCGATGCTTATGTGAAAAAGTTTCAACCTGATAAGCTCGAACCCAAATCGGAGAAATGTGTCTTCATAGGATATCCAAAGGAGACTATTGGATACACCTTCTATCACAGATCCGAAGGCAAGACTTTTGTTGCTAAGTTCGGAAACTTTCTGGAGAAGGAGTTTCTCTCGAAAGAAGTGAGTGGGAGGAAAGTAGAACTTGACGAGGTAACTGTACCTGCTCCCTTATTGGAAAGTAGTGCATCACAGAAAACTGTTTCTGTGACACCTACACCAATTAGTGAGGAAGCTAATGATAATGATCATAAAACTTCAGAACAAGATACTATTGGACCTCGTAGATCAACCAGAGTGAGATCCGCGCCAGAGTGGTACGGTAATCCAGTTCTGGAAGTCATGCTACTAGATCATGATGAACCTACGAACTATGAAGAAGCGATAGTGAGCCCAGATTCCGCAAAATGGTTTGAAGCCATGAAATCTGAGATGGGATCCATGTATCAGAACAAAGTATGGACTTTGGTTGACTTGCCCAATGATCGGCAAGCAATTGAGAATAAATGGATCTTCAAGAAGAAGACTGACGCCGACGGTAATATTACTGCCTACAAAGCTCGACTTGTCGCAAAATGGTTTCGGCAAGTTCAAGGGATTGACTACGATGAGACCTTCTCACCCGTAGCGATGCTTAAGTCTGTCCGAATCATGTTAGCAATTGCCGCATTTTATGATTATGAAATTTGGCAGATGGATGTCAAAACTGCATTCCTGAATGGATTTCTGGAAGAAGAGTTGTATATGATACAACCGGAAGGTTTTGTCGATCCAAAGGGAGCTAACAAAGTGTGCAAGCTCCAGCGATCCATTTATGGACTGGTGCAAGCCTCTCGGAGTTGGAATAAACGCTTTGATAGTGTGATCAAAGCATTTGGTTTTATACAGACTTTTGGAGAAGCCTGTATTTACAAGAAAGTGAGTGGGAGCTCTGTAGCATTTCTGATATTATATGTGGATGACATATTACTGATTGGAAATGATATAGAATTTCTGGATAGCATAAAGGGATACTTGAATAAGAGTTTTTCAATGAAAGACCTCAGTGAAGCTGCTTACATATTAGGCATAAAGATCTATAGAGATAGATCAAGACGTTTAATTGGACTTTCACAAAGCACATACCTTGACAAGATTTTGAAGAAGTTCAAAATGGATCAAGCAAGGAAAAGGGTTCTTGCCTGTGTTACAAGGTGTGAAGTTGAGTCAGACTCAATGCCCGACCACTGCAGAAGATAGAGAGAAAATGAAAGATGTTCCCTATGCTTCAGCCATAGGCTCTATCATGTATGCAATGCTGTGTACCAGACCTGATGTGTGCCTTGCTATAAGTCTATCAGGGAGGTACCAAGTAATCCAGGAGTGGATCACTGGACAGCGGTCAAGAACATCCTGAAGTACCTGAAAAGGACTAAGGATATGTTTCTCGTATATGGAGGTGACAAAGAGCTAATCGTAAACGGTTACGTTGATGCAAGCTTTGACACTGATCCGGACGATTCTAAATCGCAAACCGGATACGTGTTTACATTAAACGGTGGAGCTGTCAGTTGGTGCAGTTCTAAACAGAGCGTCGTGGCGGGATCTACGCGTGAAGCGGAATACATAGCTGCTTCGGAAGCAGCGAATGAAGGAGTCTGGATGAAGGAGTTCATATCCGATCTAGGTGTCATACCTAGTGCATTGGGTCCAATGAAAATCTTTTGTGACAATACTGGTGCAATTGCCTTGGCGAAGGAATCCAGATTTCACAAGAGAACCAAGCACATCAATAGACGCTTCAATTCCATCCGGGATCTAGTCCAGGTGGGAGACATAGAGATTTGCAAGATACATATGGATCTGAATGTTGCAGACCCGTTGACTAAGCCTCTTCCACGAGCAAAACATCATCAACACCAAGGCTCCATGGGTGTTAGAATCATTACTGTGTAATCTAGATTATTGACTCTAGTGCAAGTGGGAGACTGAAGGAAATATGCCCTAGAGGCAATAATAAAGTTATTATTTATTTCCTTTATATCATGATAAAAGTTTATTATTCATGCTAGAATTGTATTAACCGGAAACATAATACATGTGTGAATACATAGACAAACAGAGTGTCACTAGTATGCCTCTACTTGACTAGCTCGTTAATCAAAGATGGTTATGTTTCCTAACCATGGACAAAGAGTTGTTATTTGATTAACGGGATCACATCATTAGTTGAATGATCTGATTGACATGACCCATTCCATTAGCTTAGCACCCGATCGTTTAGTATGTTGCTATTGCTTTCTTCATGACTTATACATGTTCCTATGACTATGAGATTATGCAACTCCCGTTTGCCGAGGAACACTTTGTGTGCTACCAAACGTCACAACGTAACTGGGTGATTATAAAGGAGCTCTATAGGTGTCTCCAAAGGTACATGTTGGGTTGGCATATTTCGAGATTAGGATTTGTCACTCCGATTGTCGGAGAGGTATCTCTGGGCCCTCTCGGTAGTGCACATCACTTAAGCCTTGCAAGCATTGCAACTAATGAGTTAATTGCGGGATAATGTATTACAGAACGAGTAAAGAGACTTGCCGGTAACGATATTGAACTAGGTATAGGATACCGACGATCGAATCTCGGGCAAGTAACATACCGATGACAAAGGGAACAACGTATGTTGTTATGCGGTCTGACCGATAAAATATCTTCGTAGAATATGTAGGAGCCAATATGAGCATCCTGGTTCCGCTATTGGTTATTGACCAGAGACGTGTCTCGGTCATGTCTACATTGTTCTCGAACCCGTAGGGTCCGCACGCTTAAGGTTACGATGACAGTTATATTATGAGTTTATGCATTTTGATGTAACGAAGGTTGTTCGGAGTCCCGGATGTGATCACAGACATGACGAGGAGTCTCGAAATGGTCGAGACATAAAGATTGATATATTGGAAGCCTATGTTTGGATATCGGAAGTGTTCCGGGTGAAATCGGGATTTTACCGGATTACCGGGAGGTTACCGGAACCCCCCGGGAGGTATATGGGCCTTAGTGGGCCTTAGTGGAAGAGAGGAGAGGTGGCCAGAGATGGGCCGCGCGCCCCTCCCCCCCTTGGTCCGAATAGGACAAGGAGAGGGGGCCGGCCCCCCTTCCTCCTCTCTCTCCTCTTTCCCCCCTCCGCGAATCCTATTCCAACTAGGAAAGGGGGGGAGGGAGTAGGACTCCTCCTGGCGCGCCTCCTCTAGGCCGCCCCCCCCTTTGAGCCTTTATATACGGAGGCAGGGGCACCCCCTAGAGACACAAGTTGATCCACGTGATCATATTCTTAGCCGTGTGCGGTGCCCCCTTCCACCATAGTCCTTGATAATATTGTAGCGGTGCTTAGGCGAAGCCCTGCGACAGTAGTACATCAAGATCGTCACCACGCCGTCGTGCTGACGGAACTCTTCCCCGACACGTTGCTGGATCGGAGTCCGGGGATCGTCATCAAGCTGAACGTGTGCTAGAACTCGGAGGTGCCGTAGTTTCGGTGCTTGATCAGTGGGGCCGTGAAGACGTATGACTACATCAACCAAGTTAACGCTTCCGTTGTTGATCTACAAGGGTACGTAGATCACACTCTCCCCTCTCGTTGCTATGCATCACCATGATCTTGCGTGTGCGTAGGATTTTTTTTGAAATTACTACGTTCCCCAACAATGTGAGCTCGGCTCGGGTCATTCCCGCGGTGCGACAAGGCGAGGCGGAGCGGAGGAGTGCACGAGGGCCTCTTCTGTTCTCAAGCTCCAATAGCATGTGGAAGAGAACCCCTTATAAGGAGGTCCAACTCCTTCCTCACTAGCGGGGTAGGACTAAACTTCCCACCACCCCTTGTCATGACACCTACATGGGCCCTTAGAATTTTTTCTGAAATTGTTAGATGGGCCTAAAGCCCATCCCATATTTCAACAGTATCAGATCGTTTCGCCGCCGCTCCAGGCCACCGTACTTAGCCGGATAAAGATTACAGCAGCCAAGATCAAGAAGGACCGGCTGCAAGCCGCCGTGGCCGCCCAACACCCCGAGCTGGAGCAGCCATGCCCAAGATTCGAGGTCTTCCCGATCCAAGAGCGGCCAGATCCAAGATTCGACCCCAGCAGCATGTCGTCATCCATCAAATTCGACACCAGCATGCCACCGGCTTTCAAGGACAAGACAACCGACAACGACATCGTCACCCACTACCTCTTCCAGCGCGCGCTCGGCCTCCCGGACCCTCCCTTCGCCAACGTCGTCATCGACGACGACCCGTGCAGACTACCGCCGCAGGACCTCTTCGTGAAGCACGGCCAGGCGGGCAGCCACGAGGTCTTCTTCCTCAACACCCCCATCGTGTCCAAGAACGCAGGCCACATGCAGCGCATCGTCAAGGGCAGCACCGGCGGCGTGTGGTGCGGCCAGAGGACAACCTTCGGGAGTTTCACCCTTCTGCGCCCCGGCTGCAGCAACGTTGGCATCCGATACAAGCGTTACTACCTGACCTTCTGCAGTGCCGCCATGCCAACGACGGAGGCTCCGTGACCACCGACTGGGTTATGCATCAATATCAGGTCGTCTCGCCGCCGCTCCAGGCCACAGTGCTGAGCCACATCAAGGTCACCGCGACAAATATCAAGAAGGACCAGTTGCAGACCGCCTCCCAACACCAGGAGGTCCTAGAGCAGCCACTCCTAGCCTCCCAGGAGGAGCTGGGGCAAAGATTGGAGGTCTTTCTGCTCCAGGAGCTGCCAGACCCAAAACTTGAGGAGCAACAGGACCAAAGATGAAGGTCTTCCTACTCCAGGAGCTGCTAGGCCCAAGATTTGAGGAGCAGCCGGACCCAAGATTGGAGGTTTTCCTGCTCCGGGAGCTGCCAGGCCCAAGATTTGAGGAGCAATCGGAGTCAGGTTACCATCATCCTGCCATCACGCTTGTGCCGAAGCTGGCAAGCCCAATCCACCAGGTTCTTCCCGTCTAGGGATAGTCTGGCCCGAGCCACGAAGGCACCAGCGGCCAGACCGATGCTCCTTGAGCGACATGGGGAAGTTGGACTGCTCGCTCTATGCCCAAGATGTCGACAACCTCTACGGCCTGAATTTTAGATTCTTTGGTGGTGAATGGGAGCTTAGCCCAATCAAGTCTGAACTAGGCTACTTCCAGGAGGTGGCGGTGGGTGATTGCAGCCAGGAGATGGTGGTGGATCGACGACGAGAAAGAGTAGTTGTGTACTGCCTTCCGAGATAATATAGTCGTCGGCAGAGCCAAACATGTAAACAAACATGCAGGGTTGGTCCAAACATGATTCAGACCCGAGGCGAATATAAAGAAATAACTTTTTATACCAAACATTTATACTTATGTAAGTGCATTTTTATTGTATTATACTGTTGGCGAGTATAATTTTCTATCACTTAGTTAACATAGTTAACAACATAACAATGTTTTATGTGTGGAACCACATAATAATATTTTTAAATATTAATTGCAATTCTTTGTTCTTAGTTTTAATGTATTTTAATGATAATTTCATTTGAAGTAAATTCAAATTGTGTGCGTCAATAAAATTAATCTTTCAGTTTTTTTTGATAATTGCATAAACTATATGATGCATATGTATGTTTTTGTGTGTATGTGTTTGCGTATGTTTTAATATCATTAACTATCATGGTGGAGATCTCTAAAGTGTAATGTCTAACTAATATCTTTCTAATGGTTTCTAGTGTTTTATTAGGTAACATATTTGTAATCTTACTAATGTTTTCTAGTGTTTTTATTACGTAACATATTTATAGAATCTTCTATGGTATAAATTGAACTGTTTATAAATGTGCTCCAAGTTACATTCAATAAGTTGACAATATGTGCATGCGCTTTACATGTCATCGTTAATAGCATCGATTATCGACGAGCATAATATGTCATAGAATCAATTTTGCATGTAATTCATTTTTTGGGCTTGTCTAGATGCTTGATTTCTTCTAGTGTATACAAGTACTTCTGTCAATTTCTGAAATAAGAAGTCTTGCACGAAAACTGTGTTGGAAATATGCCCTAGAGGCAATAATAAAAGCATTATTATTATATTTCCTTGTTCATGATAATTGTCTTTATTCATGCTATAATTGTGTTATCCGGAAATCGTAATACATGTGTGAATAATAGACACCAACATGTCCCTAGTAATCCTCTAGTTGACTAGCTCGTCGATCAACAGATAGTCATGGTTTCCTAACTATGGACATTGGATGTCATTGATAACGGGATCACATCATTAGGAGAATGATGTGATGGACAAGACCCAATCCTAAACATAGCATAAGATCGTATAGTTCGTTTGCTAGAGTTTTCCAATGTCAAGTATCTTTTCCTTAGACCATGAGATCGTGTAACTCCCGGATACCGTAGGAGTGCTTTGGGTGTGCCAAACGTCACAACGTAACTGGGTGACTATAAAGGTATACTACGGGTATCTCCGAAAGTGTCTGTTGGGTTGACACGGATCAAGACTGGGATTTGTCACTCCGTATGACGGAGAGGTATCACTGGGCCCACTCGGTAATGCATCATCATAATGAGCTCAAAGTGACCAAGTGTCTGGTCACGGGATCATGCATTACGGTACGAGTAAAGTGACTTGCCGGTAACGAGATTGAACGAGGTATTGGGATACCGACGATAGAATCTCGGGCAGGTAGCATACCGATTGACAAAGGGAATTGTATACGGGATTGATTGAATCCTCGACATCGTGGTTCATCCGATGAGATCATCGAGGAGCATGTGGGAGCCAACATGGGTATCCAGATTCTGCTGTTGGTTATTGATCGGAGAGCGATCTCGGTCATGTCTACATGTCTCCCGAACCCGTAGGGTCTACACACTTAAGGTTCGGTGACGCTAGGGTTGTAGGGATATGTATATGCAGTAACCCGAATGTTGTTCGTTGTCCCGGATGAGATCCCGGACATCACGAGGAGTTCCGGAATGGTCCAGAGGTAAAGAATTATATATAGGAAGTACTATTTCGGGCATCGGGACAAGTTTCGGGGTCACCGGTATTGTACCAGGACCACCGGAAGGGTCCCGGGGGTCCACCGGGTGGGGCCACCTGCCCCGGGGGGCCACATGGGCTGTAGGGGGTGCGCCTTGGCCTATGGGCCAAGGGCACCAGCCCCAAGAGGCCCATGCGCCTAGGGTTCAAGAAGGGAAGAGTCCCAAAGGGGGAAGGCACCTCCTAGGTGCCTTGGGGAGGAGGGATTCCTCCCCTTGGCCGCACCCCCTAGGAGATTGGATCTCCTAGGGCCGGCGCCCCCCCACTTTGGCCCTCCTATATATAGTGGGGAGATGGAGGACTTCTTACCCCACGCCTTTGGTTCCTCCTTCTCCCTCTCCAACACCTCCTCCTCCTCCATAGAGCTTGGCGAAGCCCTGCCGGAGTACTGCAGCTCCACCACCACCACGCCGTCGTGCTGCTGCTGGAGCCATCTTCCTCAACCTCTCCTTCCCCTTGCTGGATCTAGAAGGAGGAGACGTTACGCTGACCGTACGTGTGTTGAACGCGGAGGTGCCGTACGTTCGGCGCTAGGATCTCCGGTGATTTGGATCACGTCGAGTACGACTCCCTCATCCCCGTTCTTTGAACGCTTCCGCTCGCGATCTACAAGATACATAGATGCATCCAATCACTCGTTGCTAGATGAACTCATAGATGGATCTTGGTGAAATCGTAGGAAATTTTTTTGTTTTCTGCAACGTTCCCCAACAAACTGTACATAGAAATCTAGCTAAAATAAATTTTTGTGCAACTTGTGGCACGTCTATGGGAGATACACTGGTCCATTCACTAAACTCAGTGTCACCTATGACGTTTGTTCTAGCAGTGACCTCCCTGTGTGTGTATGGCATTAGTTCCAGCAGTGACCTCAGTGTGTGTGTATGTGACATTTGTTCTAGCAATGACCTCCGTGTGTGTGTATATGAAAATTGTTCTAGCAGTGACGTCAGGCACCATCGCCTGCAGAGAAGCATTAGATTCTTGAACAGTGTTCACTCCCACACTTCCATTGTCTTCGTTTCCAGCTGCAGGCTGAGAATATAGCGAACAACATGTAACAAGAATATTAGCTTCTAACTCTTCTGTCTGTCTGGGCATTTGTGACGGGCACATTCACGGCACCACTTTGTGCATTCATATCTGATATTGTTGATGGACCAACTTTCAGGCCTTGCTTATTCTGCTTGGACACTTGTGACGATCATATAAGATTGCAACTCCGTTGCTTCCACAGAACCCTCGTCATTCTCTTTTGCGAGTTGGTCTTCGGTCATGACTGCAGATCCACCGTCTTCTTGGTCCAGCTTCTTTCTTGACATCGCTGCTGAAAATGAGATAGGATCAGGACCAGTAGCAGAGGTTCTCTCCATCTTATTTCTCCTCTTGATAGAATAGAAGAACCACCCTCGGAGCAGCACCCTCGGCCTCGGCAGCAACTTTTGCAAAAGTATTCTCCACCAATGGACGCTTGTAAGAGTTATGACGAGGATGTTCGGTGAACACTTGTACAGTAGCTTCTATGCATCACTGACATAGATTATTTCCTCGTATGAGGGTGATGTGTCTTGATTAGATGTCACAATCACACTGGATTCTCTTCTCCCAGCAAAAGTTTGGAAACTATTTTACTCCCTGCACGTCTTGTCGGCTCCAAAGCTCGTGTTTTTTTGGCGGCAGGTGCAGCCCCACCTCCTTCTGAGGTAGCGGTCGATTTGTAGGTTTGCTCCGGCATCTTCGGATCATGATCTGGTGGCTTTGGGATTGCTCGGACTTAGGCCAGACGAAATCCATGCTCGGCTTGCCGATGCTGGCAGTGGCGACACTCGTGGGTGTCGTTTTTCTTCCTGGAGGCACTGTCATGGCCTTTATCCGTGGCCCCCTACTAGCGTCATGGGAAACCTTAGCTCCGGTTCTCCGAATCAGATGGCGGCAGCGTCACGATGTCGTCCCCCTTCTTGAAGGCACTATCTTTCTCGCCCGTGGTGTCCGGGTGTTAAATTTGAAGATGTTTGACATCCTGCTGCTTCGGCCAGCTCCTTTAGTTTTAGGTTTGGTGGGTTTAGTTGTGTTATTTACTATGGTTGGGCTGAGCACCCTCTCTCTCTCTATGCTCCTAGCACCATTTTTATGCCTTCTTGTGTTCATGTCATGTGTGATACCCTCTGTTGTACTCATTCTTCTCTCCCTTTATCAATGAAAAGATATACAAGCTTTGCGTATTCGCAAAAAAAATCTATTGCTGTTGATGAGCACAAGCACCAGCGAAGGGCGCTTCTCCTATCAGAGGAGAGCAATGTAGATCTAGCAAGCCAAGTCCTACTACGGTTGCCATGTTTTTTAAACCCCACAGTAGAAACAGGAATATTCTAGGTTAATAAAAGCGTTCTTTAACGAAAGAAAATTGTATAATACACATCGTAGATTATCATGATAATAACAGGAACCACACACGATTTAGACACAGATATGATGCTTAGAAGCAGTCATCGACACTAATAATGCCTACCATTCGCATCTAGTTCGCAAAGACATCTAGTGTATGGCCGATTGGAAACAGGCAGCAGAGAACAAAAGAGGTAGAATGCGCAGACTAAGAGCATCTCTAACCGGTCCCCAATAACCAAGGGAGTAAATTTTTTGTTTTGCTCCTTTATGCCGCACCTAACCGAACCCCTATTTGGCTTAAGGGAGTAAAATTTTACTCCTCTCCCTAAAAATATATCTACTTCATCTTTTGGCGGCCGAGTAAAAGTTTCCTTCGCGTGAAGGCCTCCTTGAGGCCGGTCGGCGACTCACGTGAAGCTTCCATGACCTCGCTGGTGATCTCGTGTCAGCACCCTTGGGCCACCTGGCAGCAACGGGCCTGGCTCGCCCACGGCAACCAGACCAGTGCGGGCTCGCAAGGCCAACTCCAGAGTAATTGGGCCAGAGTGGGTGTGAGCCGGCCCAGCCCAGGCGACCACCTACTTATCCACCCACTCCTTCTAGAAGCGTCATCCAGTGGATCACGGCAATGGCACCGGCTCCCATTCCCGATTCCCCTTTTCTCGCAAGAACCCTAGCTCCTGTTCGTGAGATTCGCATGTAATAGCCATCGAATTGTACTCTGAGAGTGATTTCCCCTGTAATACATAGAACCTATCCCGCTCCTAACATCTGGTATCAGAGACTAGCCACCACTCTTCCTCCGCGCGCGATCTGGCGCAATTCATCGAGACCCGCCGTCTTCGTCAAGCTCGACTGCAGATCGAGGCCATGGATCCCACCATGAAGGACTACATGGACAAGCTCACGTCCTCCATGGACAAGTTCCGCGTCGAGCTGCGCAACAACACAGCGGGTGTGCATGCCAACACCGCCAACGTCGACGGTCTCCTCGTGTGGCGGCCTGATCTGGAGCGTCGCGTCGCAGATCTGAGCACTGCGGTGGCCGATCTTCAGCAAGGGCGCGCGCCTGCGGCGGCGGCGCCTGGTGTGGCAGCGATCAGGCGTCGGCCCCGCCCCCTCCCTCACAACGGCGGGGAGCCTCCTCGGCTCCGGCATCAACGTGCAGGAGCTGCCCCACGGGCCTGATGACCACAGCGACGCATTCCTCCACCGGGAGTTGGCGCCAGCCGTGACGTCGGTGCCCCTCCCGGGCATAGGTCACTTCCTCGCATCCCCATCCCTGATCCCCGCTGCTTCGCCATTTTCTCATGCCAGCCAGCTCCTCGCGGGCTTGGACAGGCACACCCTTCTATTTGCTTCCCAAAATTCACGGGTGAGAACCCAAAACTCTGGAAAACTCGCTGTGAACACAATACTTTTCTATGTTTAACATCCAGTCCTCGTTCTGGGTACCCATTGCATTCTTGAATTTCTTGGGGTCGGCTGCCATATGGCTGCAATCGATCCAGAAGAAGCTTGCAAGCTTCAATTGGGAATCGTTTGCTAGCCTCTTATGCACTCGTTTCAAGCGCGATCGCCACCAGTTGCTCATTCGTCAATTTTACACCATTAAGCAGACATCTACTGTAGCTGACTATATTGAGCAATTCTAACTTATTATTAATCATTTGGCCTCTTATTCTGATGCAATTCACCCTTACTATTACCTTACTCGCTTTGTGGAGGGACTCCGCGCCGACATCCGGGCGGTGGTGCTGGTACAGCGACCACCCGATCTGGACACCGCATGTTCCCTCGCGCTGTTTCAGGAGGAAGTGGTTGGGGGTGTGCATCATCCACTCCCACACCCGCCAGTGCCGCATTCGCTGGACATGGGGCAATGCTCCAGGGCGCTGCCGTTGCCGGCGCCTCCACCGCGGCCAATCGCTGCCGCACCAATGCCAGCGGCCAATGACAGACGCGGCATCGAGGGCGCTCGCGCGGACAACAACAAAGTGAAAGCTCTCCGTCAATACCGCCATGCCCGCGGTCTCTGCTTCAAGTGTCGCGAGCAGTGGGGCCACGATCACACGTGTCCTGCCACGGTGCAGCTGCACGTAGTGGAGGAGCTTTTTGGCCTCGATTCCGTCTTCGACGGAGAGCAGCAAGTCGCCTAAGGCATTTCAGCTCCACGCGTGGTTGCAGGGGCACGAGATCCTCATGTCGGTGGATTCCGACAGCTCTACATCGTTTATCGATGCTCAATTGGCCACCCAACTGATGGGGGTCACTCCTTTGACCCGTGCCAGGCGTGTCAAGGTTGCTGGTGGCGGTGAACTGCAGTGTGTAGCATCTATTCCAGATTGCAAATGGGCTTCGCAAGGGCATGAATTCACTACAGACTTCAAAGTTCTCTTACTGGGGATGTATGACGCAATCCTTGGAATGGACTGGCTCGAGGAGCACAGTCCGATGACGGTGGACTGGAAGGGCAAGCATATCTCCATTCCAGAGGCCACGGGCGCTGTCCACCTTCATGGACACCCATCTACACCTTCTTGCGAAGTCATTAACAGCATGCAACTGAACAGTTCATGTCGTCAAGGGGTTGTTTCGCATATGGTTCAGCTTTACCAAGTGACTGTGGGGACGAGGAGGAGCAAGAGGTCACCCCGGAATGTGTCCGTGCTGTGCTGGAACAGTATTCAAATGTTTTTGGCGAATCGATAGGGTTACCACCAAAGCGCAGCTGTGATCACCATATTCCTTTGGTACCTGGTGCTCAGCCTGTCAATATCCGGCCGTATCGTCACAAGCCGGAGCACAAGACTGAGATTGAGGGGCAAGTGGCTGAGTTGCTGAGGCAGGGGGTTATCAGACGCAGCTCTAGCCCGTTTGCATCGCCAGTTATCTTGGTTAAGAAGAAGGATGGCACATGGCGTTTGTGTATTGATTATCGCCACCTCAATGCCATGACATCCGTCACTCGATTTCCAGTTCCAGTAATTGAAGAGTTACTTGATGAGCTTCGCAGAGCAGTTTGGTGCTCCAAACTTGATCTCCAAGCAGGTTACTACCATATCAGAATCGCCGAAGGTGACGAGTACAAGACTGCCTTCCAGACCCACTCGGGACATTTCGAATTCCTGGTTCTCTCAATGGGCCTAGCAGGAGGTCCGTCCACTTTCAACGGCGCAATGACTAATACAATGCATCCTCTGCTCCGCAAGTGTGTTATGTTGTTCTTTGACTATATCCTGGTCTTCAGCCGCACTTTGGAGGATCATACAGCTCATCTTAAACATGTTTTTCAGCTCTTGCTGCGAGACCAGTGGAAGCTCAAGGCTTCGAAATGTTGTTTTGGCCAGCAAAAGTTGTCCTAATTGGGGCACGTCATCAGTGCGGAAGGAGTTGCCATAGATCCTAGAAAGATCCAAGCCGTCGAGCAATGGCCTACACCAACTGATGCTAAAGAAGTGCGACGGTTCCTCGGGTTGGCTGGTTATTACCGCCGATTCGTACGCCACTTCGGGATCATCGCACGGCCCTTGTTCAATCTGCTCAAGAAGGGAGCCCCGTTTGTTAGGACTCAGGCAACAGAAGAGTCCTTTCAGTTGCTAAAGAAAGGGCTCATCTCAGCCCCGGTACTAGCATTGCCCAACTTCTCTCAACCCTTCATCGTGGAAACAGATGCATGTGACGCGGGCGTGGAGGCAGTTCTGCAGCAGCAAGGGCATCCAATCGCTTATATGAGCAAAGCTTTGTGTCCCAAATTCAGAGGATTGTCAACTTATGAAAAGGAATATCTTGCAGTGGTCGTGGCGGTTGAGCAATGGCGACCCTATTTGCAGCACAGTGAGTTCGTGATCCAGACTGATCAAAAGAGCCTCATTCACCTGGAGGAACAAAGACTGACTACTCCGTGGCAGCAAAAGGCTTTCACAAAACTGTTGGGACTCCGCTACACTATCAAATACAAGAAAGGGGCAGAGAATGGGGCAGCTGACGCATTATCAAGAGCCACCCATGTGGATCAACTTCACACGGTCTCCTCCTGCGAGCCTAGTTGGATGGAAGATGTCCTCAGCAGCTACAATGCTAATCCTCAGGCACACAAGTTGCTGGAACATCTGGCCATTCGTCTGGATCCCGAAGGGCGCTTCACTCTAGAACAGGGCATCATTTGTTTCCGAGGGAGGATTTGGCTCGGGGGCGCAACAACTATGCAGCAGCAGATCATTGCTGCATTTCATGACACCCCGCTCGGTGGACACTCTGGCTTTCCGGTCACTTGGCGTCGGGTGCGCTGCTTATTTGCGTGGCCTAAGATGAAGACTCACGTCCGTTGCTGCCCAACTTGTCAACAAGCGAAACCGGATCGAGCTGTGTATCCAGGGCTACTTGAGCCTTTGCCAGTACCCAAGGAGTCGTGGGAAATGATAAGCATGGATTTTATCGATGGTTTGCCTCCTTCTGGCGGAGTCAACTGCATTCTGGTCATTGTGGATAAACTGACCAAATTCGCCCATTTCCTTCCATTGGCACACCCGTACACTGCTTCCAAGGTCGCTCTCTTATACATGAACCAAGTCTATCGGCTGCATGGATTCCCAGGTTCAATCGTATCCGACCGTGACCCGGTGTTTACGAGTCACTTCTGGCAAGAGTTGTTTAAGTACGCTGGTACCGGCCTGCGCATGAGTTCTGCCAATCACCCACAGACCGACGGGCAGACAGGGCGAGTCAATCAATGCCTTGAAACCTTTTTTCGGTGCTTCACTCAAGCATGTCCTCGTCGCTAGAGTTTCTGGATTCCCGTGGCCCAATTTTGGTACAATTCGTCACACCATTCTGCTAGCAGCATGTCACCTTTCCGAGCCATGTACGGCCATGAACCACGGCAATGGGGGATAACAACAACCAGTGTCTGCTCAAGTTCCAGCTCTGCGATCCTGGCTTGATGAATGAGCGGTGGTGCAGGATCTGTTACAGCAACACCTGAACCACGCTCGGCAATGCATGAAGCAGCAAGCTAACAAGAAGAGATCATCCCGGGTCTTTGAGGTTGGTGATTTTGTCTACCTGAAGCTGCAACCTTACATTCAGACTTCGGTTGCTCGACGGGCCTGTCACAAGCTCTCCTTCCGGTTCTTCGGGCCTTACAAAATCATTGCTCGTATCAACGATGTTGCTTACAAGCTGCAACTTCCGGAGCAAGCACAAATCCATCCAGTCTTCCATGTTTCACAACTCCAGAAAGCACTTGTCCCAGGTACGGCAGCTTCCAGCAACCTTCCTGTCCATTCTGACATTCCTGTGAAGATCATGGAGCACCGCTGGCGCCAACGCCGGGGGGGGGGGGGGGGGGGGGGGCTATGGTGGAGCAGATCCTAGTCCACTAGTCCAACCCAACGACTGTGGAGGATTCCTTGGAGGACCGTGCTGCGCTGCAAGCTCGATTTCCGGCTTCTGGGGCTTGGGGGCAAGCCTTGCCTCAAGAAAGGGGAATGTCAGCACCCCTGGGCCACCTGGCAGTGACGGGCCTGACTCGCCCACGGCAACCAGACCAGTGCGGGCTCACAAGGCCAACTCCAGAGTAACTGGGCCAGAGTGGGTGTGAGTCGGCCCAGCCCAGGCGACCACCTACTTATCCACCGACTCCTTTCAGAAGCGTCATCCAGTGGATCACGGCAACGGCACCGGCTCCCATTCCCGATTCCCCTTCTCTCGCAAGAACCCTAGCTCCTGTTTGTGAGATTCGCATGTAATAGCCATCGAATTGTACTCCGACAGTGATTTCCCCTGTAATACATAGAACCTATCCCGCTCCTAACACCTCAGGCCTCACCGGCGGCCTTGCCGGCGACCTTACCATCTCGGCAGAAGCTGAGATGCCTCGCGCTGGGCTGCGGCATGACTACGGCGGCCAGGGCACGATTACGCCGGCTGCACTGGTCATTGTCGCTGCCGGCCATGGAGGAGACGAGTAGGGAACAGCTAGCAGAAGACCCAAGCCGGTCTGGAACCAGTCCTTTATCTCACGGAGCATGCCGACGCTGAACATGAACCTGCCCTGGACCGCCGTTGCTCGCCCTCTGAGCCTGGCCGCCATTCTTTCTCTGGAAGCAGGTGAAGAAGAATACTCCCCAACTGCGCACGTACGCGTGTCTATGATTATGTGCAAGTAGTATGTATTCTGATGCTTCGTTTACTGTTGGGTTGTGGCTCGGGCTTGTTATATAGGGATTGAAGTTGCTGGGCTAGCTCTTCGGCTTTGACAGTTGGAAACTTGGAAATTTGGAGTGGTCGGAGGCGTTGGAAAATCGGCAGCCGCAGCTAGCGGCAGCCCGGCGTGGTCACGATGCATTTCTTCAGTACAAAAGCAAGGCGTGGTCACGCGCACGTTGTTTTCATGAGCTCACGTACGTCGGTGGCGACGGCCGTGTCATTGCGGTGTCGGCATCATCGACACCGCTAGCCACAGCGTTGCCGGCGTAGTCACCATCGATGCCACTAGCCACGGAGACGCATAGCAAGTGTTCGACAAAATGTTTGAGCCATACATAAGCTTTACTTCGTTATATATAGGGGATCGACTAGGTCCGGACAAAACATAATGGTAAATATAATCCACTAAACGTTTTACTCCCTCAACTTTTAGGGGATAGGTTAGAAATGCCCTGACAATATCACTAAACTAGGGAGAAGTGAGAGCTACATCAGATGCAGGCTCGGAAGACATGCCTCCATCTAGATGCATAGGAAGCAAATCACCTGCAACGGGAATATTAGCTTCCAACTCTTCTGTCTGGACACTTGTGGCAGGGACATCTGCAACACCATTTTGCGCTTTCATGCCTGAAATTGTGGATCTACCATTTTCAAGCACTTTTTAGTTGTGACACTTACATAAGCTTTCATAGTATCGTCACCATCCATTTCTGTAGGTTGGTCAAATGCAGCGCCTGCAACATTCATGGCAGATCCACGTCTTCTTTGTCCTGCTGGTCTTCTAAGAGCAACTCTAGGAGACCCCTTATAACGCGTTTACAGTTCACGGAAAACGCGTTTTAAGAGTCGGTTTAAGCTGCGGCCAAACAGACCCCTCAAACTTAAACTGCAAAACTGAATATTCGCGTATATCCTTCCCTAACGTCTTCTTCTTCCTCTCACTCGTGTTCATGATCAGCTAGCTTGCTCCCGCAAAACCAACAGCCAGCGCAAGAAGCGGCCAAATACAAAGCAGTCGGCGACCAAATACGAAGCACAGGAAGCGGCCAATCCAGGAGCTAGCTAGCTCCTCTGTCAAGGTAACCAGAGCGAGCTAGTTAGCTCAATTCGAATAGATCGAGATCTAGCTAGCTAGCTCAGCTCGAATCGATCCAGAAGCTAGCTAGCTAGCTCAATCGGTCCTATGTCGCCGTAGCGAGAGACGCGGCCGGGGGACCAGGGCGGCGCGGACGGCAGACGCGGACGGGCTGCCGGTGTCCAGGGACGGGCGGGGCGGCATCCGGGGCTGCGCGAAGGGCGGACGCAGATGGCAGACGTGGAAGTTTTCGTGATAGTTGGGCTCCCGCCAACTATTTTCTCCGGATATAGGGTATCGTAGAAGCGGATGCGACAACTGTGTTTTTGCGGATTGGGAGGAGTTTTTTATCGTACCCCTTAAAAAAAATTAAAGATCGAAGGTGTATAAGGGGTCTGTTCGGGCTACTTTTTTCATCCGAAACAAAAATTTGGCGGTTATTTTACAGTTCGGTGGGATATTAGGGGTTTGCTAGAGTTGCTCTAACCAACTAAAGAAATAGCGCGCTATTCCAGCATTGTAGCGTCGATATAGTGTATCTGAAAGGGCCACATTACGTTTTGCCTAATTTGCTCGTTACGGTGCTAATCACGCTATAGTGCACTATTCGGTGCTAAATGAGAAGACATTTTAGCGTTTCAGTGTGCACCCAGCCCATCTGGCATCAACCCAACCCACTCTCACTATCTCTCATGGACGGAACGCATACAACAACCAATCGACCTAACCTAGCCAACTCGTCACGCTCATTCCTCATTATCTACCAGCTCGACGCCGACGGCGCCTCTTGAAGAGGAGCGGCGGTGCCTCTTGAAGGGGAGCGGCGGCCGCATCTCGTGACTCGTGAGTGAAGGCAACAACAGTAGTTCATGAGCAGCAGCGGCTTCTCTTCATCCCGTCTCCAAGTAGCGGTCATTCTGTCTCCTCCCCCAGTCCCCATCCACATCGCCACACTGCTGCTCCTCGTTGCCGTGGCAGAGGAAGCTGGTGGCGCTGAACTTGTTGCTGCCGTGCTGCTCCTTGTCGCCAACCGTTGCTATTTTTTTCTTTGAAGAAAATAGGTTGATTCTATGTTAGATCACCTGTAGTGGAACTACAGTTTTCTGTCTTAATTAGAAGTACTTGGTATCAACCTAAGGCTAGATCTGTTGTGCTTGTGCTTGATGATATCTTATTTACGTGTGTCCACTTGTTCTTCTCTTGTATCACTAATTTACTACTGTTTGTCCTCTGCAAGCTTTGTTCTCTGTAAGCTAAACCACTTCCAAATTTAGCTCCCACAATGGGACCATCAATCATATTAGCATGCCTGGCTGTTCTCTGTATACATTCTTAATTTTGCAATGTCATGTACCGTGCAAGAAACGGTTTTAGATTTGCTTACTGATGGTTTGTCAAGCTGCTGTATGATGTGGCCTGGTCTTACAACAGGTTATAAAAGGAATGTTCACGTTTATGCCATGGATTTGGACCTTGTGCATGTATAGCTCCTGGAAAAAATGTAGTTGCTGAAATCCTTTATTTCTGGAGATGTTTGGCATTTTTTTTTGGCAAAACGCTATTTTCAAATATAGCACACTATTAGCGCGCTATAACTTGTGTAGCATCTCGAGAAGGGCGACACTATATTTGACAGCGTGCTATTTTTTTAATTGCTCCTCAGATTACAGCTAAAAATGAAATACGAACAGAAACTGTGGGAGAGATTGTCTCCTTCTCCTTCCTCCTCTTGATAGAAGAAGCATGCTTAGTCACTTACCTTGTTTGGCAACAGCTTTCCTAAAAACATTCTCCAGCGTTGGAAACTTGTAGGAATTATGAGGAGCACCACCCTCGGCAAACACTGAGCTTCTATGGATCGGTGACAAGACTCTTTCCTCGTATAAGTAAGATCATGAAAAGTGTGGAAACCATTTTACTGTTAAGTATACTAGTGAACTGCACGTGCTTTGCACGTCGTCACTTGACAAAATCGAGAAACATGTAAACAAAATATGATGAATTTTGAACCCAGATAGTTGTAACAATATGAATTGGAATATGGTTATGTTTTTTCATCTATTGAAAGGTTGGCTTGCTATGCTTACTTCATTTCACCACTTACATAATCTTTATTAGTCATTTTCCTTTTGTACAATCCTAAATTTTTGAAACGTGCTCTGCTGATATGGGCCAACCTTTTGATTGATGCTTGGATTAAGACTCAGTTGGCAAAAGATAAAAAAACATGACGGCCAAAGAAATAATAGCAAAAAACGTGACAAGTTGATCATCTATTTGGAATGCTGAGGAAACAAATACTCCTGAATCTTTGAGAAGTGAATTAGTGAAATTGCTTGAGAAACAATATTTTGTACACAGCTCTCCCTAGAAGATATGTTTGTAACTTCTCAAACAAAACTAACATAACGAAATAGGGGGAACCACACAGGAGAGCCCACTCACTTGATGACCACAAAAGAACATCAATTTTATTCTTTTTTCACTGGTCAACATACTCTTCAATTCCTGTAAAAAAAGATTCTACTCCAGTCATTTGGACGGTTCTTATATCCTCCATCTTTTATCAGATGTCAATTTGGACAAGCAGTACAAGCTGAATAATAACAGTAGTTGTACAGTAGTGTACCGGCTCTCCCGCTGATCCAACTTTTGCTACAAACATGGGCATCGTCATTTCCACAAGCGTGACTACCATAGCTGCAACGGCGGCGCGAGGGCGCTGGGGGGGGGGGGGGGGGGTTCCCTTTTCCTGGTTACCAGGCCAGCCGGCAGCATGGGTTCTGGCAGCGCCGGATTGAAAAAAATGAAGGGATGCTTTTTTTTTGAACGAGCGGCATTGCGGAGGAGTAAAAATAGGAGATTCGTGCCTTAGAGTAAACTTAAAGGAGTAAAATTTTGGGCCTCCAAAGGTCAGATGGACTGGTTAGATGAGGTATGAGCCTGCCAGTTTCAGTATTTCATGCTTGATAGGAAGTAAAACTTCCCATGCTTTATGTGGCTCTTTTCTAGTAATGCGGAGTGACATAATCAATCGAATTCGACTGGTTGGTTCCCCTTATCAGTCAATTGCTTTTGACGTATCAGGTGGGAATGGGAGAGCCTCTTTTCTTTCTGTCGATAGAAATATTAAATCTCTAGTTTACAGAGTTAATTTCCTTTTGTAAATCTTAACTCCTTATTTTGCTCTTCAATAGGTTTTTTGGAGATCAGTTAGAGATGCTTTAAGAATTGTGTGATGTGATGTGCTGTGACAGCTAGCAACGAGCAACATCAAAATTGTGTGAGACTAGCAAGCAGTGCACAGCTGATGAAGAAACGATGTTGCTGACTATTCTTATGTCTGAGATCTGAAACAACCACAAAAAAAGAAAATAAACTGTGCATGCATATGTCGGTCCGTTGGAGATAGTGGCGGAGCCAGGAATTATGGATCAGGGGGGCCAAATCACTCAATCTTTTTAATAACAGGGGCCAAACAATACTAATCCATGTATTTTTGTCTAAATTATACACTGTTCATCTACTAACTAGCAACAAATCAATGATGTTAGGGGGGGGGGGGGGGCTAGGGCCTTGCTGGTCCCCCTGTATCCGTTGGAGAGCCGTGCTAGTGCGTTGGAGAAGAAATGAAATAGCTTGCGGTACAAGTAAAAAACAACAAAAATGATAACCAAGTAAGAAAGAGGTAAATGAAGCATCTATAATTCGATGAAAAAGTGTTTTCCCCCGCTTTATATTATAAAGCAATGCGCCGACAACCACAGCATCCAAGGTTGAGAGAATAGGTTCACACAAATGAACACACACGTTAAATCCAATGCAATAGGCATACAAATAAGTATTGTTGGGGAACTAGAAGTTAATCAGGCGCTGGAGGTACCGGTGGAGCTAGCGGGGCGAGATGGGTGGCGGTAGAACGGAGCTCAGCGGCGATCCTGTGGATGTTGTCCCAATCGTACCGCTTAATAAGCGGCCTCCAGAGATGTAGAAAACCCAAATTTTGTATATGATGATGTACAATTATCAAAAGATATAATGTACATTAATGTACAAACATGATTGAGACCCGGGGCGAATTAAAATAAATAATAATATTTTTTATACCAAACATTTATACTTATTTAACTGCAGTTTTTATTGTATTATACTGTTGGCGAGTATAATTTCTCTTACTTAGTTGACATAGTTAACAATATAACAGTGTTTTTGGTGTGGAATCACGTAACAATATTTTTAATTATTAATTATAATTCTTGGTGATTAGTTATAATATATTTTAATGAAAACTTTGTTTTAGCTAAATTAAAAATTTGTGCTTCAATAAAATTAATCATTCAATTTTCCTTTTAACAATTGCACAAACTATATAATGTGTATGTATATTTTTGTGTGTATGTGTTCATGTATGTTTTAATATCATTAACTATTATGGTAGTGATCTTTAAAGCGTAATGTCTAACAAATATCTAACTAATGGTTTCTAGTGTTTTATCAGGTAACATATTTGTAGAATCTTCTATAGTATAAATTAAAACTGTTTGTAAATGTGCTCAAAGTTACATTCAATAAGTTGACAATATCTGCATGCTCTTTACATGTCATTGTAATAACACCGGTTATCGACGAGCATAATATCTCGTAGACTCAGTTTTGCATACATATAATTCATTGATCTTTTAGGCTTGTTTGGATGCTTGACTTCTTCTAGTGTATATACAAGGGCTCATATCAATTTCTGAAATAAGAAGTCTTGCACGAAACTAAGCATGTATAGAAATTTAGTTAACATAAATTTTTATGCAACTTGTCGCACGTCTATGGGAGATACACTGGTCCACTCACTAAACTCAGTGTCCCCTATAATATTTGGTTGTTCCTATATGGTAACATTACTGGTTAGTTGTGTGGACTTGCTCACACAAATTTTGGATTTTTTAGTTTATACTACAATAATCTTTTAGACTTGGGCACCTACCCCCTTGAGGCCCGGGGAGGTCACCCCCTTTCCGGTCCTGTGGACCGGCCCTGCAAACATGGAAAGATTGGTCGTCGGCACCAGGAACGAACCATGTGTCGTGGAGCTCTTGAATATGGAAAGTTCCAATTCGCCTAAGTCGGTTCATTTTGCACAAATGATAATATTGGAGAACGCCGTGGCCATCCTGGTAGGCTTTCCGCATCCAGAACACACAAATGGCTTGCTGGGTTCAATTAACAGGTGTTCCATCCTAAAAAAATAGGTGTTCCAATCTTCAGTTACAGAACGGTCCAGATTGAAGCTCAGCTCCATACGGCTCGCCCAGCTCGCCTTCAACTGAAGCGTTTTACTTTCTGGTGTACCATCTCAGCTAGTTTATTATTCACTTTCTTACTTTGCTGGCTGGTCTATATAAAGACAGCTCCTCCGGGGCTTTGTTTAGAATTTCTATTAGCCAATACAATCGGGCCAATAGCTCGTGTGCGACGTTTTTCATGCGAATTGGAAGGACTGCGATGTAGTTCGAATAAATGGTTGTGGTGCGACACATTTTAGCGTGTAAATAGCCCAGGGCCACATGGGGTGTCAAATGGGGTTAAATTGGTCGTCAACCAAGCCCCTTTATGTTAGGACATGTGGGTCAAACTTAATTGGTCCTCAAAACAGCTGACCGTGCCCTGCCACCCCCGTCCGCCCCCACTGCCACTCTGCCCTCCCTCCCCCACTTCTTCTCCAGCGGTGGCGGATCTTGCATTCTCGGCGGCAGCGCGGAGCCCTCGCTCTCACCGGGCGCCCGTTCCCTTCGTCCTTAGAAAATGGTGAGTGAATTCGAACCCTAGTCCCGTTCCTCTCTCGGGCCCGTAGATCTCAGCTTGTTTTCTCTGTTTTCGCTTGTTGAATCAATAGGTTGCGAGGGGAGCCCGTGGGCATACTGAGATGGAGCCGCAAGATTCAACTTCGAACAGGTAATGTGCCTCTCTCTGATCCAATTCCGTCTGCTCTTTCTCAAGGTCTCACATTGTCCGCCACTGATAGAGGGGATGCTGACGCTCGGACGTTCGAATTGACGGTCATTTTCTTTCCATCAAAGGAAAAATTAGTTGATGGTAGCATACAGAACATTGAGAGAGACACAATTGTTAAATGGAAGGTTGAGTTTACAGAGATTGATCCACAAGTTCTACATAACATGGGAGAGAAGGCAGTGAAGAAATGGGTGGAAAAAATTGGGGAGAATATTGTTTGGGGTCGAGAGCAAGAAGTATCACTGTTGCGGTTTGATGATTGGAAAGGAGAGTATGTGAGAATAGAAGATGGTGAACAGATTGTTGAAGAAATCGATCGGCAAAACGGCTGGACAAGCAAACGGGCTAATTTTTTTGCTGAGCTCATTGATCTGAATATTTTTTCGAAGGTTGGATATGTGTCATCACACTTGGCTGTGCAGATGGTAGATGATGATTGGGCTTCACAGAGGCCATTGATTCCCATGTGTACTGAACTTATAGTAATAGCCGAAGAGGGACAGGTGACTGGAACTGAAACTGCAGCTACCGTTGATTGGAATGTAGTTGAATTAGATGAGCCTACTGATTTGGTCATTGCACCAATGCCTGACATTGAGATGGCCAAACTTTTTGGCATTCCAGTCGATGACAGAGATAAGCAGGAGAGGGGTGAATCTAGTTTGCCTGATAATGCTGATGAAGATGTAGATGGATAGTTGATGGAACAAGCTGCAGATGAAGTAGATGATGCACATGATGATGAGCTGGTGCATGTGTATGACAAAGAAAACCATGTCATTGAAGTAGGCAAGTTGTTCCCAAGCATGGAGGAGTTTAGGATGTGTTTCAAGACTTATGCAGTGAAACATGAGTTTGATGCCAAGACTGTTTGGACTGATAGAAAGAAGTTTTATGCGAGGTGCAGAGGATTTGATGGTAGTGTCAAGCCTTGCAAGTGGTACATATCTGCTAGACTGCAACCTGATGGAAGTACTGTCAGGGTTAACCGAATCCCCAATCAACATACTTGTATTACAAGTTCACAAAGAGTATCAACCATGACATCACAACTTTCGGTTGCAGAAAAGATCACCCCAATTTTAGCCAAAACACCAAACACTACTGCCAAGAAACTCAAAGTAGACTTGGAAAAGATGTACCCCATTAAACTGAAATATACCACAGTGTGGAAGGCAAAACAAAGGGCAATGAAAAATTTATATGGTGATTTGGCAAATACATTTAGGATGCTTTACAACTTCAAAGCAGAGGTGGAAAAGAGGTCACCTGGCAGTGTTGTGGAGATAGATACTGAGGTATCAGCCGAAGGTGAAGTCAAGTTCTCCAAGTTTTTTATGGCTTTGAAGCCTTGCATCGATGGCTTCAAAGCAGGGTGCCATCCATATTTGAGCATAGACTCATCATTTTTGACAAGCAAGTGGAATAGTCAGTTGGCAGCATGCAATGCTCTAGATGGACACAATTGGATGTTTCCTATTGCTATTGGCTTGTTTCAATCAGAAACAAAGGCTTCATGGACATGGTTCATGATCCAGTTGGAAAGATGCCTAGGGCCATTGTCACCTTTGGCTATACACATAGGTGCATGTAAGGGGCTGGAAAATTCAGTGAAAAATGTTTTCCACATGTTGAGCAGAGGGAGTGTGTAACGCCCTCGATGCGGCTATATCTCCCACGTGTCGAAGCACGACTTAGAGGCATTACCGCATTGAAAGCAATGTTGCAAGTGAGGTAATCTTCACACAACCCATGTAATACATAAGGGAAAGAGATACATAGTTGGCTTACAATCGCCACTTCACACAATTACATGAATAAAGCATTACATCAACCAGATACAATCAAGGTCCGACTACGGAACCAAAATAAAAGAAGAACCCCAAATGCGACAAAGGTCCTCGATCGAGCCCAACTGGGCACCACTACTGATCAACTAGAACGAAACAACACAAAGGACAAGATCTTCATCGAGGTCCTCGTTGAGCTTGGTTGCGTCACCTGCACGGTTCAACGGCACCTGCAAGCTGGTTTTGGAAGTATCTGTGAGTCACGGGGACTCAGCAATCTCGCACCCTCGCGATCAAGACTATTTAAGCTTATGGGTAAGGTAAAGGTATGAGGTGGAGCTGCAGCAAGCGACTAGCATATATGGTGGCTAACATACGCAAATGGGAGCGAGAAGAGAAGGCAAAGCACGATCGAGAAATTATGATCAAGAAGTGATCCTAGAACAACCTACGTCAAGCATAACTCCAACACCGTGTTCACTTCCCGGACTCCGCCGGAAAGAGACCATCACGGTTACACACGTGGTTGACTCATTTTAATAAAGTTAAGGTTCAAGTTATCTACAACCGGACATTAACAAATTCCCATCTGCCCATAACCGCGGGCACGGCTTTCGGAAGTTCAAATCCCTGCAGGGGTGTCCCAACTTAGCCCATGACAAGCTCTCAAGGTCAACGAAGGAATAGACCTCCTCCCGAGACATTCCGATCAGACTCGGTATCCTGGTTCTACAAGACATCCTCGACAATGGTAAAACAAGTCCAGCAAGACCACCCGATGCGCCGACATCCCGATAGGAGCTGCACATATCTCGTTCTCAGGGCACACCGTATAAGCTAAGCATACGGGAGCCAACATAACCCAAGTTGCCAAGGGACGGCCCCGCACGGTGCTCTGGGTTGGACCAACGCTTAGACAAGCACTGGCCCGGGGGGGTTAAAATAAGATGACCCTCGGGATGCGCGACTTCCAAGGGAAAAAGGCTAGGTGGAGAATGGTAAAACCAAGGTTGGGCCTTGCTGAAGGAGTTTTATTCAAAGCGAACTGTCAAGGGGTTCCCATTATAACCCAACTACGTAAGGAACGCAAAATCCGGGAACATAACACCGATATGACGGAAACTAGGGCGACAAGAGTGGAACAAAACACCAGGCATAAGGCCGAGCCTTCCACCCTTTACCAAGTATATAGATGCATTAATTAAATAAGATATATTGTCATATCCCAACAACTAAACATGTTCCAACAAGGAACAACATCTCCATGTTCCAACAAGGAACAAACTTCAATCTTCACCTGCAACTAACAACGCTATAAGAGGGGCTGAGCAAAGAGGTAACATAGCCAAACAACGGTTTGCTAGGACAAGGTGGGTTAGAGGCTTGGTTTAACGATAGGGGAGGCATGATAAGCAAGTGGTAGGTATCGCAGCATAGGCATAGCAAAAGAGCGAGCAACTAGCAAGCAAAGATAGAAGTGATTTCGAGGGTATGATCATCTTGCCTGAAATCCCGCAAGGAAGAAGAACGGGTCCATGAAGAAGACAAACGGACATAGACGAACGGATCCTCACAAACGCAACGTTATCGGAACCAACCCGAAGAAGCAACACCGGAAAGAAGCACACAACATAGTAAACAACCAACTCATGAACATGGTATGATGTGCGGGATGCGGTATGCGATGCATATGCAAGATTTGACATGGAATGCATGAACCTGGCCTCAACTTGGAAATCCAAGTGTGCCACTGGAAAGATGAGATGAAATCGCTTGAAAACGATATAAAGAATGCCAGAATCGGAGTTACGGTTTGGAAATGGCAAGCAATTCAAATATGGCACCGACCTGCGATTTACAGCAAGTAGCCATCTAAATACAACAAGACAAACATGCTACAGCACTCAAACATGGCATCAAAATACATGGCAGGGGTCCATTCATGATGCTTAACAAAAGACTAGCATTGAGCTACGGCCAATTCATCCATTAACAGGTTCAAACAAGCATGGCAAAAATGCATTTGGTAAACAGATCTTAGACTTAGTGAAATTAACACTTGTCTGCAATTTCAGGTCAGGTAGCACACTTTGGAGCATGAAAACTATATGCCACAGGACCTGAACATGGAAAAGTAAAGCATGGCATGGAGCTACTCAAAGAACTTAACAAAAGTCCCTTAGTGACCTTGAGCGAAAAGGGATCAGAAAATACAATTGCAAGCATGTGAACATGGCAAAAACATAATCAATTCTCAGACTTAGTGAAAACTGGAGCATGCTGAAAACAGTTATCAAGTAGGCATGTTTACGAGCTCGATGCACTCACTACAGAGCAAGTCATGCAAACTAAGCATACACCCATCAAGAATACACAAAATACAAGCTAGACATGGCAAGAACAATAACATGGCATGCACGGATCAACTACAACATCCTCGGCAAAATCGCTAACAAGTAGACAATCTTCCCAGATTCACGAAATAGCAAAAGTAGAGCTCGATTGACTCAAGCTAGGGTGCTCCATAATTGCAAACAAAGGCATGGATGGAAAGAGCACTACAAGATTAACAAAACAGCCTTACTAATCATCCTCAAAAGAGGCATGGATCACTAGGAAACAACATGAACATATGGCATCATGAAATGAACAGATCAAGGACTTAGTGGAAATGCTAAGTCCCTGAAATCAGCATTACCAAGTGCCTCACTTAGCAAGCTTGTGCTAGTCACCACACACATCACAAAAATACATGGGTTGCACCTCTGGAAATATGGCGAAACCCTTAACAAAACATATGTAGAGCTCATGGGCATATCATGCACACAATAATCATGGAAAAAAATGACAAATATCTAAATGGAGCAGCAGATCTGACAATTATCTCAAGTAGCACACTTCTAACAGCATTTCGGGCATCAAGATGAACTCAAATGAAAATTATGCAATGGAATGAAATGATGTACTCTCTGAGACGAACATTTTGATATGCTATATGCTCAAATCGGAGTTACGGATGCGGAGTTACGATGCAACGAACATGAGCATATGAATCTGGGAATTTCGAGGACTTAGTGAAATTATACCTCCGCGAAAGTCAATGCGGGACGGAGGGATCCGGGACGGAGCGGTGTAGATCTGAGACGGGGCGTTTGGTTCGGGGAGTGGTGGATCTGGTCCACTCTCACCAGATCCGGTGACGGAGGGGATCTCCGGCGAGGCGGGCGGCGACTCCGGTGAGGGTCGGCGGTGACGCGAAGCACCCGAGGTGGCGGGGACGAAGGAGAGGCGCGGTGGCGCAGCGAGCGGGTCCGGCGACCGCGGGCGACATGGCGGCGGCTGGCACGCGGCGATGCGCGGGCGGCGCGGCGACCGAGAAGGGCGGCGGGGCGGCGCGCAGCTCGGGACGGCCGGCGAGGCAAGGCGCGCGGCGGGACGGGCCTTGCGCAGCCCGGTTCGGCCCCGGGGCGGGCTGGATCTGGGCCCCGGGTGGCCGGCGCGGTGGGATGAGGAAGATGGCAACGTGTCGCGCTGCTATTGGCCCGGAGCGGTGCACGGCTGATGTGGCGGCCCCTGATTCGTCGGGGTGATGTGGCGGCGGGGTGGACATGTCCGGCCAGCGCGGGGAGGAGTTTTTAGGGTTTGGACTGCGAGATTTTCGGAGGAAGACACATATTTATAGGTAGAGGGAGCTAGGAGAGTCCAAATGAGGTGTGGTTTTCGGCCACGCGATCGTGATCAAACGACCGAGATGATGGAGATGGTTTAGGTGGGTTTTGGGCCACTTTGGAAGGGTGTTGGGCTGCAACACACACGAGGCCTTTTCGGTCCCTCGGTTAACCGTTGGAGTATATAACGAAGTCCAAATGGTACGAAACTTGACAGGCGGTCTACCGGTAGTAAACCAAGGCCGCTTGGCAAGTCTCGGTCCAATCCGGAAATGTTTAATACCCACACACGAAAGAAATGTAGAAATGACCACTGAAGGAGAACGGAGCGCCGGATTGAAAAACGGACAACGAGAAAAATGCTCGGATGCATGAGACGAACATGTATGCAAATGAAATGCACATGATGACATGATATGCAATGCATGACACGCAAGAAATGACAAGGCAACAACAGAGAATAACTGGAGGACACCTGGCACATCGGTCTCGGGGCGTCACAGAGTGCTTCGGTCATTTGTGGATGAATTTGATCAAAAAATTTAGAGGAGAAGAATTTGGGCGCATGTGGCCAGCAGCAAGATCTTACACTAGACAGACACACAAATATCATCTTGATAAGATAATGGCAGCATGCGATGAGTTTGGTCCATGGCTGAACACCTACCATTCTTTGTTATGGTACAGGTCAGGATTCAACACTGCCATCAAGTTTGACCACATCAACAACAATTTGGAAGAGAGTTTCAATAACAAGGTGGAGGAGTTAAAATATTTGCATGTGCATGACATGGTTGACTAAATCAGGATCATGCTCATGCGGTTGTGGGAATTGAGAAGGATAGGTGATTGCCTGCAATGTGATAAGCTTCTAGCAGTGGTACAATAGGTGGTCAATAGGAGCAGAAGTCTTTCACATTTATTTGTTGAAAAATCTTCACCTTGGGGTGCTGAAGTTAGAGATAAAAAAACTGGAAGGAGACATGTTGTTAACACTGAATTGCATGATTGCACTTGCCTCGAGTGGCAACACACTCGTAAACCATGTGAGCATGCCATTCTTTTCTTAGCATCCCAACCGAAGATAAACATGCACCCATATTTGCATGAATATTATTCGGTAGCAAAAATCAAAGCTGCATATGCTACTCCAATCCCAGCACTTACAGATCAGTCTCAGTGGCCTGAAGTGGAGATTGAATTGTCCATGTGTCCTCCCTTGACGAAAAGAAAGGCTGGCAGGCCTAAATAGAGTAGATTCAAGGCATGGTTTGAGAAAGGTGGGAGTAGTAAGAAGGGAAAGAAAGATGGAAAGCCAAAAGGGCCCAAAAAGGTAACAAAAACATATGCAAGTTGTGCCAGGAACTTTGGCACAGAGTGGGATCTGTCAAATGCCGTTACACTCCTGATAAGCCAAAGTATGTTCTTGTTTATTTGTCTGTGTTTTGATTTGGTGTTTTTTTTCCAATTACTATATCTATAGCATTTTCCCAATGGCCAGGAGGAAGTGCACAAGTCAACCCCTTGTTGTTGAATAGTGTTGGCCAACAAAAGAAGTAAGAGTCAATGGTTGTAGAAAGAAGAGAAGTGTGCCTGAGCCTGAGCAGACTGAAGAAAATCCTGCTGCAGTCAACATTCAGACTGAAGAAACTGATGTCGAGGTGCACACCGAAGAAACTGAAATTGCAGTCAACATTCGGACTGAAGAAACTTCTCTCGAGGTTGAAACAGAACCTGAGCGTGTCGAGGTTCAGACTGAAGAAACTCATGTTGAAGTACACACCGAAGAAACTGAAACTACTGTCAACATTCAAACTGAAGACACTAATCTCGAGGGTGTTGGCGAGGTGTTGAAAAGACCAGTGAAGAAAACTAAGATGATCAGTGAACTTGTGTGTGTAGTAGAACCAAAAACAAGAAGTGCTAAGGCGAAGAAGGGCACACGACGTGGTAGGAACAGGTAGAACAGAGAACTGTTTGAAAATTTGTGTCATGTAATAATATTTGTAACTTGGTGCGTACTGGTAGTCACTATGTATCCACATATTTCTATTCGAACTTGTTTGTTAGTCATTGTTTTAAATTCAAATTTGGATTCAAATTTGGGCTCAAATTTGAATTAGGGATGGGGTATTGATATTTTAATGCTATCCAAAGTACCTCAACTGAAATATGTTTGCTTGCTGATCAATCCGAGCCCTTTTGGTAAGTTGAACTCATAGTCATGAAAAGTGTGTTTCAAATGACCTCCAAAGGTAGGGTAAACGGCCTCATATTTAAGCAAGTTTTTTGGCACCTTGTCTAAACCAGCCAAATAATTTTCTACACATCTATTCTACCTATATAGTGTAAATCTAAAGTCTCACTATTTATTGAATTAATTTTCTATTATTTTATTTTCTTTTTGAAAAAACAAGGTTTAATAGAAAATTATATATAAAACAAGTTTAAAACATGAAAATGAGAAAGTAAGTTAAGATCTTCCTTAGTCAATCCAAAATGAAGTTTTGGTGAGGTTTTCACACTTTTCATTTTCAAAAGCCCACCTACTCTCGGGTGCCCACTACTCTCTCCCTTGAACTCCATACTACATTGTTCGAGGAATGACAATTTAGTGAAGGATTTCTCGTTATTATACGACATAATAAGACTATGTGCGCAAGTTTTATATTTTTTGATTTTTTTTCAAATTAGTTATGCTCAACCCTAATCACTCAAAACCCCTCAAAACCTCTCAAAACCCCTCAAAACCCCGCACACTACTGGGCTGTCGATCGTTGTGCGTGGACGGTTGAGGTCAGGTGCTAGGGTTAGCTACACTGTCCTTCGATCCGCATGAGACGCGTTGATTGGTTGAATCAGTGGGGTTTGGATCAGCCTCTCTTGTTGGGGCATCAAGACCGTTCATTTGAATCCAACGACACGAGTTGACGTGGTGCATGGATCAAGCCTACGCAATGCCCTTTCCATCGTTGCATGCGTGCCTACCCGCAGCGCCGGCGCCCGTTGCAACATGCATGCCCACCCGCAGCACTGCGCCCGTGCGTTGCATGCATGCCCTTGACGTAGCCCTGCTCCGCCACCCCTCTCGACGTAGTAAGCTGTCGCATGCCTACCATTAGCACCGATGGAGCGTCGCATCAAAGCATGCACCCGGCCACAATGCAGCAGCCAGACCCCGATGAAGAGACAACCAAAAAGCCAACGGTGCATGGCGTGCGGTGCATGGCGTGCTCCTCTTTGAACGACACAATACTGGCATGATGGGTATCGATGCAGTTCAGATGGCATGCTGCTCGTTACAAGACGGGCAAATTAAGGCATCCATTATTGTCACGTCTCCCGTCGACTGAACGTTTCCCTCTAGCCAGGCCCTAGCAAGCAGGCTACATTACCATGCATGCATGCACGGGCGGCACACGCAGAGAACCCGGGGCAGGCGTGTCCCCTACTCCCCTTGATCCACGACATCACAGACGCGTGCGTGAGCCCGCCCCCCCTTGACCCACGACCGGCGGCACAGAAGCCCCAGAAGCGTCGCAGCCCGTTTCCCATGCTCGTGTACACACTTTGATGGGGCGCCACCAAACGCCGCCCGCCCATTAATTCTACCCGGTGAAACCACTCGAAGAAATCAAAAACCACGTCACACTTGGGCTATTTAAGCCGGGCACTATCGTCTTACTCTCCCTCCTCATCCATACCCCATCCGCTGCCTCCTCTGCCCTCCTTCTTCCTTCTTCTCCATCAAACCTGATCGAGCCCTCGAGCCACCATGCAGTACAACGCCCCCACCTACCGCTTCCCCCCAACCGTGCCGGAAAGGCTCTACCCGGCCGGAGTGTACGTAGAGAGAACCCTTAGGGTGTGGGCAATCTCAAGGTGGAGGGGCACAAGGGAGTTAACGGAGTTCTTCCTTGCGGCCGGCTTCCGCCACCTCCCCCGCGGCTCTCCAAGGATGTACCATCTTGAGGAGGTCAACCACAATGGTGTTGTGGTTGGGCTCCTCGCTACGTTCACTAACCCCTTCGATACTTTCCACCTCCTCGGGCGAGTGTATTGGGTTGGTTGTGAGTTCATAGCTTTCACCACCCATAACATCTTCACCGATTTCAACAGCATCTTCCCCAACAACGGCGTTATGCACATGCTCCCGTACCCCATCAACAACGGGGAGGAGTGAAGGGCGCCCGGAGGAGCGAGGTGGCGTTCACCCAGAGGAGGAGGAGGAGAAGAAGAACCCGAAGAACCCGCGTTTGGTGCCCCCCGATCTATCTAGCTTGCTATATATCTATCGTATTAGTATTTTAAGTTGTAATCGTTATGCTACTATTATTAAGTTGTATTAGTATTTTAAGTTGTAAGGCTATCATGGAACTATGGGTTGGAATCATTATGCTTCTATATAATCGTTATGCTACTATATATATTGTGTGTTTCATGCTATTATTTGTAGATTGCTATGGGTTGTTCTTGCTATTATTTGTGTATTGGCCAAATAATGGGTCATGACCCAAACCATAGACATGCAACTAGGAGCCCTATGCAAACCCACTATGGACATGCAACTAGGAAATGCAAACTAATTTACTTCATGCAAGCATGCAACTCTTTTAGTTCATGGAACCGTAGACATGCATAAAAACAAGTAACATTTAGTTTTAGTGCATCAAAAAATGATCCATCACAAAATTTAGTGCAAGAAAAAGGCCAAAGTAGAAACAAGTAACATTTTATTTGCCGAAGTAAGAGGTGGGCTGGTGCCCCTACGCGGGTGGGCTGGTCTCTATTTAGGCATGGTTATTTTCTTACGGCCCAACATCTATTCGACAGCCCAGTTTTATTTTTTACTAGAAACTGAATTTGGGTGTGTACTCTGTTAACTGAAGAACAAAAACAAAGGAAACAGAGCATGAACACTGAATAATTTGTGTTCCAAATTGCTGCTTCAATTCAAATAATAACTTGGCATGGCGCACAGATCACATCCTCTACCCTGACAGGCATAAATGCCCATTCTAATGACGGATGAACAACAAATAAAACAAAACAGAGCAATGATACAACAATAGAACCCCGCTGCCATGATATTTGCTTGCTTCTGCATATCGATCATCTACATTAGATGTTTCTTGATCTTCTTTAGTTCCTCGGTCAGTTCGTACTCCGCATGCAGTTCAGCATTGCGCGCATACATCGCCATCGACACGACTCTGCCCGCCCCTCTGCCCGAGCTCCCCATATTCTCCACAGTAATCGGCGGCACCCAGCCCAAATTGAGCTCCCAGGTTGCGGCCACGCTCGAATCAACGTAGCCCTCAAACTGAATCCTATCAACATACATCAATCCACTCCAAATGGTAACATTTCTTCAGGATCTGAAAACAACAACATGAACCCTAAATCCCAAATTCGAGGAGAAAAAACAAAATATGGAGAAATCAGAGCAAAATACAGTGAAAGGACGGGCTTAGAACTGAGATCTAACCTTGCCATCCCTTCCTGCCATTGGTTTCCTCAAGCATTTCACAAATTCCCGTCCAAGATTGCCATTGTCATCCCTCTTAGTGACCAACCGTTTAAGAGGGTCTGGGCGTGGGCAGTCAGGGCACCTTGTGAGCAGCACTGGTCCATAGTATCGCCATTTTGAGTGCATGGCGGAGGAGGTAGACATTTGCGCTAGGTCGGCGGAGAAGAGAAAGATTAGGGAAAGGGGATGAATGGGCGGCGGCGGGCGGACGGACACGGGCGCTCGTCTCTTCTAGCTGCGAGGAGGTGGGTCCCGCGAGTAGACAAGTGGTGGGTCCCGTGCTTACGTGGATAAGTGGTGGGACCAGCCCCCAACAGCTAACGAGGGCATCAGTTGAGTTTAACAGCCATGTCGTGTGAGGGCTATTTACCTGCTCAAAATTTTCGCACCATAGACATTCGCTCGAACAACGTCGGACCCTTGCCAATTCACCTCAAATGTGTCGCACAGGAGCTATAAGCCCAATACAATCGTAGATCATATAGTGATAATACCAAGCATACATATTTCCCTTTTCTTGGCGATGTGCAGACTTTCG